>NC_080088.1:53788303-54090445 GCF_950005125.1 Chionomys nivalis | reverse complement strand
TTTTATATGTTTCAGACATAGTATTACTTGTTTTGTCCAAACTGCCTATTCTTAATATCCAAATAAGTGTTACTAGGACATGAAATTGATTGTCATACTATATGCCAGTCTGTGCAGATGTTCAAAATAATTAACAAACAGAATGGTATTGGTGTAGACAATCAGAATTGGCACTGGAAGGAACATAAAGCATTATCATGGGTTAATCTGGAGCAAGTAGCTAGGTGTTTGAATAAACCTTATTTGGAGGATCCAAAGGAGTGGCAGTTAGTAACAGACACGGAGTTATTTTGATATTTTAGTAATTGAGATGAGTGAGTCACATGGAACTGCTATCAACAAAACTTGATGAGATCATATGGTGCTGTTGCCTTCATTTCAGCATGTCTATTTTTATTTATTTATATATAATGTTTATTTTATTTTATTTTTTGGTTTTTCGAGACAGGGTTTCTCTGTAGCTTTGGTGCCCGTCCCGGAACTAGCTCTTGTAGACCAGGCTGGCCTCGAACTCCCAGAGATCCGCCTGCCTCTGCCTCCCGAGTGCTGGGATTAAAGGTGTGCGCCACCACCGCCCGGCTATATAATGTTTATGATAGTTGGTACCACATACGTGGTTATGGAGTTCCGAAGATGGAATCAGATCCCCAATGCTGGAGTTACAGATAGTTATAAACTACTATGTGAGTGCTAGGAATTGAACCAGGTTCCTCTAAAAGAGCATCCAGTGCTTTGAACCATTTTACTATCTCTCCAGCAGTACCCCCATTGTGTTAGTGTCATTGTTACTACCTGTACTATGTGTGGGACCCCTATCTGCAAATGCCTTCAGAGATACTTTACAAGCCAGGCAGAAAGTCTCATTAATTTCATCACAACATTTTCTTTACCAAAAATGGTCTTATCCAGCTTGCTCACATGCATTATTCAATAATGTTGGCTCTGAGAGGGTTTCAGCTATTTCCAAATATCATACTTAAGCTGCAAAGACAAAGGCATGTTAAGCTTGTATTTTATAGTCTTTGGTTTAGTATCTAAAGCAACTCCAAATGAGGAAAAGAAAAGAGAAAAAGAGAGTTTAAAAAAGACTATGCTCTTTCTTACAATACATCATTACAGGACTGTGAGTTTGCATGCAGGCATTTTATGGAATTTATAGTCTTTTAATATAAATCATTGAAGACTTAATAGTCTGAAACCCAGACAGAAAGATTTTAGAAGAAATATCCACAGCGCTATAAAGAGACTGACTCTATAAGGATAGCCCACCTCCTAATTACAACCTCTTACTCTAATTACTAGATTCATGGATAATAACACATTGAAAGAAAACAACAGGGACAAAGTTTTCAAATACTTTAAAATAAAAGGAAGCTAAGATTTATTGCATGTCTATTGCATGCCAGGGCTACCACATGTCAGAGCTAGCTTTTGCACATATGTAGTAAATTTTAAAAGACTATATTTGGACAAGCAATGTGTGACATTTCTACATATTTTACTATTAACTAACTGCTGACTGGAAAAAAGTTTCCATTAATATGTGTTTTTACTTAGCATTTTAGAGTCCCTATTAGTAAACAAAAATATATGAAAAATGTATATTATGTTGTTTAATTCCCTCAATAGCCCCATAAAGTAGACTTTATCTAAATTCCCACCTTACAGATAAGGAAATGAGGCCTTTGTGGTGTTAAGAAGATTGTTTCTAATGACCTGAAGGAAGTGAAGCTACTGTGGAGCTTTTTCTGTGGAGCTACACAATGATGGTATATTGAAGGGACTGAATATACTGACAAGGCTTGTGTTGTTGAGTTGCTAAACCGAAATACACCATGAATCGGGTGCTTTCAAACAGTGGAGGTTTCTCATTCTTCAGGAGAACTGAGAATCTAGATGATGTGAGCATGAACAGCCTTAGGACAGAGCCTCTACCCAACTGCAGAAGACATTAATATTGTTTCCTCACAGCAAAAGAGAACTAAGGTTCCTTCTTTTAGACGCTCTAATCCCATTTGAGAGGGTTCTACCCTTGTGAACTAATTAAGGCCTCATCCTCACATATAGTCTTACTTAAAGTTTCTATATGTGATGTTTTAGGAGACAAACTTTTAGCACATTTCAAAATTAAAATCAGAAGACTAACAAAAGGCCTCAGTTAGTGAAGTTACTTGCCACCAAACCTGATGGCTTGATTTTATCCCCCAAGACCCACAGGTTGGAAGGAAAGAGTCCCTCAAGTTGTTCTCTGACATCCACAGCTAAACCACAGCATGCATCTTGCCATCTCACACATAAATAAATAGGTAGTATAATAAAAAATATCAGATCTATGGTTTTATTTTTAGAATGTTGTCTGCTTTGTCAAGTGTGGTGTATATGGGTGAGCACATATCTGAAGATAAGTCAGAGAAGTAGGAGACTATACTTACTGTAGAGAGAACAGTCATTTCTCAGCATCCCCAAAATGTCTTTGCTGAAGTCTGAGGTTAGAATGGTTGGAAATATCAGCATGAATCTGTCTTCTTGAAAGTGCAAGAATTGTGTTGTTTTTAGTCATATTATGCAAAGCAGCTGTCACAAGCAATTGGTAAACTCCATACTAAAAATACACAATTTGCTTTTAACTTAGTTTGTGTAAATAGTTTATTGTTCAGTCTATATATACAGAAAACTACAATGTACGTATATAGTTGTGTATTATCCATGTACAGATATGTGTACATGTATATTAACATATACATAAAATTAGAAGGAACTTCAATGTGTTTTAAATATCTTTCATATCACCATAGAACCTTCATCTGGCGATGGAAGTAGATAGAGACAGAGACCCACACTGGAGCACTGGACTGAGCTCCCAAGGTCCAAATCAGAAGCAGAAGGAGAGAGAACATGAGCAAGGAAGTCAGAACCACAAGGGTACACCCACCCACTGAGACAGTGGGGCTGATCTGAACTGGGACTGATGGAGCATGTGATCAAACCAGACTCTCTGAATGTGGCGGACAATGAGGGCTGACTGAGAAGTCAAGGACAATAGCACTGGGTTTTGTACTTACTGCATGTACTGGCTTTATGGGAGCCTAGTCTGTTTGCATGCTCACCTTCCTAGACCTGGAGGACATTGGACTTCCCACAGGGCAGAAAACCCTGACTGCTCTTTGGACTGGAGAGGAGGGAAAGGGGAAGTAGGGGAAGGGGGAGGGAAATGGGAGGAGGTGGACATTTTTAATAATAATAATAATAATCATAATCATAAAAAGCTAAAAAATATTTTAGACTACCTCCTAAATAGTTACGTTCTCTCTTCTTTAATATTTATCTTACTTTAATTATGTGTATTTTGTGGGGGGATGAAGGGGCCTATGAACACAAGCACAGATGTCCTTGGAGGCCAACGTGCAACAGAGAATCCTCTGGAGTTGGATGTTCTGTAGTTGTAAGCAACTAACAAGGGTGCTGAGCAACAAATTCTTATCTTTTTAGAAAAACAGTATATTCTTAACCATGGAACTCAGCACCTTTTCAATTGTTTAAAAGTTTTTAAAACGTGTGTGTGTGTGTGTGTGTGTGTGTGTGTGTGTGTGTGTGGTATCGGTCTGTTCATGCTGCCATGTAGTATGCAAGAAGCATGGGTTTCAGAAGACGTCTTGGAGGAGTCAGTTCTCTCCTTTCATTATGTGGGCCTGCTGATTGAAATCAGGTCCTCAGGTTTGGTAACAAGAACCTTTAACCACTGAGCCATCTCAACAGCCCTCTCGTGTAATGCAGACCCAGTTAACAATACAGCAATGACATTGCTAGTGAATGTTTCTCTCCAAGTTGGTCTTTTCTGTCTACCTGAAATTCTACTGCTCGTGTTGACTTGTGCGATTTCAATTCCTTACATTTTTTTTTTTTAGTTTACCATTAACGCAGGTGTCTCTAAGATTCTGTATTTTTAAATGTTGCCCTTTTTAACTTTATGTAAATGGAGTCATTGGCCTGGTTTCTTTTAGAATATCTGTAAAACTTGGCTGTGTTGATTAGCATTGAGAGGTTTTAAAATTTGTAGCTATATAATATATACAATTCACTTATTCTTTTCATTTTTAATAAATTGATTATCTTCATGCTTTTGATAATTGTTGCTGTGACTAACACCATGATACTATACATCACACAGCCCGTATTAGAAACATTAGGTCCTCACCTGGAGTAAAATGGCTATGTTATAGCTTCTGGTGGAGGCAATTCATTTCTACTCAGTCTTCTCTCGTTCCTTATAAAAAAGAAGACTGGAGAAAACCATCCCCCAGGCTTCTTGCAACTACATGTGACCATGTGACCATGTCTTCATTGATGACGTGGAAATGCAAAGTGATTAAGAAACATATTCTTCTCACTCCTAACTTTCCGGACACCTGTGCTCTCTGTACTTTTTTCTCTTCCCACACTCTGTGTCACCATTGTGCCTACAGTTCAGTCTGAGGGTATTGTAGGATTGGAAAATAGCCTAAAATAAGAGACTGACCAAGTTATGAGACAGAAAAATCACTGATCCTTAGATGACCCTGGGGAAGAAACCGCTCACAAAACGGGAACCTTGATGTGGAAGTAAATCCATGAGGTAAATACCATCATCACTGTTTTCAGGACCTGGGCATGTCTTTTGTAATATTTTGGGTATGCATATGTTTAAATTGAATAGGTGTGGCCAGCATGTATTTCAATGGGGTTCTGTTAATCTGCATGCCCACCAGAAGGGCACAAGGTCACCATGAGTGCACCTCATAGCTCACATTTGCTATTGTTGTTCATTTTAATTTACAGCACCTATGCATGACAACTGCTATCTCATTTGGTCTTCCCACATTCCCTTGACTGATTTTTTTTTTCTCATGTGATGTTTACTTGACCTATGTTCTTCTGTGAAGTACATGCTTAAGACTTTTGGTCCATTTCTCTTCCTGATTGTTCCTTATACTTTTCAAGAGATGTTTGTGATTTTGGAAGATAGGTTAGTGTATTGTTAAAATGTGTGCAAATAATTAGAAATCTTTCATTATCTTTATGGCATCATGATAATGTTTCTGTCTCAATTAAGTAGACGCCTCCAATTTTTACTTTTTTATTTGTTCTTTCTTTTTTTGATGATCTGAAGGTCTTCTCTGCCTTAATAGCATGGAAATGGCAATCCAGGTTGACCTAAAAGCTTCAGACTTTGTTGCCTTTGAATTTAATCAACATTTACTTGCCCCATTTTCCAATGTGCTTTTACCACATAAGAGCAAGGAGTAGAGGTCCAACTGGTTGCTATGACACACAAATCATTACAAGCATGTCTGTGGGTGTTTCCACGCCATATGCATGTCATCACTCATGTGAACTGAGAGGGAAGAAATGTGGGGACTAACAGGTTAAAGACATTTTTCCAGAAGTTGTGTTGGCAGAATTTCAAAAAAACAAAAGTAATGCCTTTCTGTTGAGCACACTATTGTTTACTTACGTGCAGAACAGGTTGAACCTGGTGTAGAAGTGCTCATGTGCAAAAGACATAAAGTTCTGACTGGTGGATGACAAGCCACACATGAACTCGAGGGTGTAAAAAGGTTGCTAGAAATCTGAGCTCTTAGCTTTCACTCACCTGTTAAAGAACAGAAGGGCTAGGTCTTAGGATACTCTCCTCTCTCTCTCTCCCTCCCTCCTTCTCTCTCTGTCTGTCTGTCTGTCTGTCTGTCCGTCTCTCTCTCTCCCTCTCACCCCCCCACTAGTTCTCAGTAAACAGCAAGAAGATTGTAGCAATTTAATTTAGAGATATTTTTAAAAAGCTACATAGGTAATACAATCAGATGTTGACAAATTGAGAAACTACCACAATCAACAAAAAAATGTAAAAGAATTTGAAATTCTTAGATCGAGTAGATGAGATATACATTAGCACTTATAGGTGCATATATATATATATATGTCAGTAACATATGCAAATACTAGAGATGATTATTAGAAGCTGTAAATTAGGTTTTTACTAATCACAAAGGGACTGACACCAGTTGGGTAGTGTTTCTTAACAAGGAACTGATTGACTAAAGAATGCAGAAGTCTCCTTCCCCAAGACTGAGGACACTGAAATGGAATCTGAAAGATCATTTATCAAGGAAATTACCAGTAATGGCTAATATCTATTAATGCTACTACTGACAAGGAATTATTCAATGTGCTTTGTCTGCATTTTCCCCCTTCATCCTCACGGAGGCCTTACAAGATGTGAAAGATTTTTGTCATTCTCTAATGAAAGGACTGAAGAGCAGAGAGGTTAAGTAATTTGCCCAAAGTCATACAATTTGTAAAAGGCAGAAATCACATCTGTCTTGTGTCCAGAGTCTAGATTTTCACCCGCCCAGTTTCTCACTTGTCAGTGTTGTGAAAAGATTTGTTGCACCAGGAGAGAAACTCTACTGTGGGGCTTTCTAATTCTGAGACTACTTGGGTTTAACATATTAAAAATGTATCCCCCCCTAGATTCATAAAGTAGTATAGAAAAGAGAAGCTGAGCAGAATATGAAAACGGGTAGGTGGCATTTCAGGAGGTGTAGATGACATTTCAGGAGAGAAGGGAATATCTGCAAAGATCTTACGTGCAGGGCATTGTTCCAGAAAAAACACAGTCCTGACAGGTTGTAGGCAAAGGACACTTCCTGGAGGTTGTGCCTACATGAGGCGATGAGGGAGTAGGAAGTGGCAAAGATATAAAACATACAAAATGATCCTGCCTGGCTGAGGTGTTACTTGGTAATCAAAATGAGGTTCTAAGAGTCACATGTTTGTGACAAGGAAGAAAGAACTAAGAGAGAAATAACTTTTGCCATCAAGTGTCAAAAGTTCTGCAACAGTTTTACTTCAGGACATTTTTTTCACAGTTAATTAACACTCCTCCATATTAAAATTTAGTAGCAAGAGGATAGTAATAAAATCTAAATGGAAAGTTTTAGGCATTCATTCATGAGCGCATTCAGGTAAGAGGCAATGAGTGTTACTACTGTTTACACTTTTCCAGGAATTAAGGAAAATGACATGAACAAAGTATTCCTCCCTACTCCTCAAAAATCAGTCTTTACAGATATTAGTTATATTCTCTGCATCAGGAAAGCACACAAACAAACTACACAGACATGTAAAATCTAAGCTGTGATACAATAGTCATGAGATGAGAAAACAAAGAAAGAAAACATTGAAGGTGAATGCATGTGAAAAACTGCTGAACTGTCATAGGAGCTTAACTAAGTGTCTGAACAGATAAGAAGGAAAGCCATCTAGAAAAGAGGATGTGTTGAAAGCATGTGAGTGTAGGTCATGCTTATGAGTCATAAGCACTGTGAAAGTCTCTCCACAATGTGGAGAGGATGGTGGGCGAGTCACTTCCCTTTGCTTGCCTTCATTTCCTCATCTCTGCAACGTAAATCCTAATATTAGCCCTCCTTGTCATTTGAGATAGAGTTGTGCTTCAAATGAGCCATTGAACTTGGGCGTGGCCTTCAAAAATATCAAACATGGCATTTCATTTTACTATAAAATATTATTAATATTCTCAAAATTAATATTCTCAAAAATTTTCCTCTGATTATCTAATTGTCTGGATCAGTGATATATGTCATCATGCACACAGGAGCAGATACATATACAAAATTGGATAGAGAATTCTGCTATTGAGTGTAAGGGCATATACGCATGGGGTCCAATCCAACTCTGATTTTATAGAATCAATCTAGAATGATTATCTGACTAAAAGCATATGTATGTCTGTGGTTGAAACTCAAGAATGGTGTGCTCAGAAGCTCCCAGAAGCCTGTGAGTGGAACTGGGCGACATATTTTCTCTCCATTCAGCTTCCCTGGATCACCAAGAATATAGCAAATCGCTCTCATTCACCTCTCCAAATGTGAGGTTTTCCTTCTATGTCCAGAAGCCCCAACAACATGGAACTTGTCAACTCTGGTTATGGTAATAAATCTCTTCTCTGCAATTCTCCTGATATTCTAATGCCTCCCTGAACATAATAAAAAGGTCATTTTCCACCTGAATTCATCTTCTCCATGTTGTCTTATATTTCTGCAAATCCAAGTTTCAACAAGTTAGATTTCATTCCATCTTGAGTATTTTATTTGCTTTAAGCAAGTAGAAATCCCGACTGCTGCCCGAAGCCCTACTCTAATAGCTCAAATGGGGATTATATTTTATTGTCTGACTGTATAATGCAGACACATTTGGAGAACAGAACTGCTTTTTTCTTCTTGAGTGACAGAGAATTAAATGCTCCTTTTCACATATTGCCCAAGGATTTCTTATAATTTTGTTTCCCACATCAGCTCAATAATTTTTCTATGTATCAATTATGCCTCGACCAACAATTCTCACCTAAATTTAAAACAGTTCCCCAGAATCCCTAAGACTGAACATGTCTTTTGCTTTACAAGAAAGTTCAGCCGTATTTCAGTCTTGTCTCTACTTTCCCAGAGAATGGGTTCCAATGGTAGCCTTAAAAGAGTTTCACATTCCTGCTTCCTGAGAATTTCCTTTCTGTAGAAAGTAAGTGTCTCCTTCAGGTAGCTTTGGATATTGATTGAGATGTAATGGTCCTTTCTAGAGAAGATTATCCAGAAGATAACATTTTTTTTCAGTTTTGTTTTGGTCTTGTTTTTAATGTAAAGGGTAGAACTATTGGGGCATCCCCAGGCACAAATTCAAAATTTGGAAAAACCTTCGTCTCCTTGTCCATAGTGTGGGAAAGAAAAAAGCCTCCATTTGTTTGTTTTGATTTGCAGATCTGTGAGTTTGGTTAAGTAAGTAAACCCCTCCACTTCCCTAAAATGATTGGTCAAAGGTTTGTGATTAGAAAAGCAGATTGTAGGTTTTTCCCTGGGGGATGAAACCCCTGGATGGCTGGTGGTCCAGACCATGATATGTTGTCTTCTGCATGAGACAGGACACATGGTTACTCTGGAGATAGGCAGTTCACCCAGTCTCCCAAGAAGCCTTGTCATTGTTAAGAGCAATGTTAAATGCTGTGCTGTACCTGCCAGACACTGTCTGGTTCAGCCATGGTTACGTCATAGCCAAGCCCTGTGCTCTGTCTGCTTCCTGGGTGAAGCAGAATGGTCTCAGTCATCAAGAAGAGGAAGAGGAGGGACAGTTGGAGACACAGAAAACTGTACAGTAATATCAGGTTTCCCTCCTCCTGCTGCTGAGACAGCAAGAAACAGGCTGGCAGAGATGAGCTATTGCAGGAAGGAAAGTCAAGAGAAGAGATCAGGGCAGCCAAGTCAGTTTGCGTGCCTGTTTGGAAAGTGGTTCAATGAGACTCTGATCTGCTGAAGAGAAGCTCAGAATTGCATGGGGCATGGAAGGATGCAGGGCTTTGGGCATGAAAGACAATATAAACATTTGCAGTAACAAACATTTGCCTGTGGCCTTCTATGTTGAGCAAAGTTCACTTTAAGGGACGGGGTACAGAAAAGACCAGCAGGAAGCCATTTTGTCACTGTTGGAAAAAAAATGATAACCACATTTTGCTTTTGCTTTTGTTTTTTGTTGTTGATGTTGCTGTTTTGTTCTGTTTTTCCACCCTTTTGCTTAGCTCCACAGGGAATCTGCCAGGACTTGCCTGAAGATCATCGGTTAGGTAACTTTTAAAAAAGTGAGCATGTTCTCTTCTTTGAAATTAAGACAGCAGTACTTCCTTCATCCACCTGTTTATTTTCTCTTTTAATTCATCCTTGGTCTTAACTGATGAATTTATCTCAGTTGCTCTGCCCTGTGCATTAGGTATTCATCTTCCCAAATGCTTCCTTGGTATGCAATTCACATGGAACTTTCCAAAGAACTTCTTGAGCCATTGTCTGTGTCCCTTGTATAGATGAAGTTATTCCTTCCTCCCTCCTTCCACAAGAACACAGATTTTCAAGGCTATCCCTTACATTCCATGACCTGACTGAGCTGCTGTTTTGCCTTCAGGCTGCATAGGACTTCAAAGGAGGCTAGCTTTGAACATACTTAGACCTAAGTTGGTACTAAAGCCAGTCACTTTCAAGACCTGAAACCACACATTAAAAAAAAGTCAGAAAAAAATAACAACAATAAAAAAAAAAAAATTCTACCTCAGTATCTACTAATAAAAACAATCAAGAAAGCAAGATGTTGAGCCAAAACTCTGTAAAAGCAAACTGTGGGTAGTCTCCTGTACCCCTAAATAACCCTTTCTGTTCTCCCCCCCTTTCCTGCCTTTCCTTTCCTCATCTACTCCCTGCTCTCCACTAGCACTCAAAATTCTGACATTCCAACTTTAATTCAATGTTGTTGACTCTGATATGGAAAAGGATCTAGTTTTAGTTATTTTGGCTTTGCTGTAAGGTCACACAAGGTACTACCAACCACTCTTTCTATAAGCAGCCGTCAAACACTTCTTAGGTGCCAGACAGTGGGAATTGGTCCAGGGGCTAAAAATATAAATGTGATTTCTTTGGCATCACCTTTCTTCTCCCACTGCCCTGCCTGCTATCTCCTCCAGCAGAGTCATCATCGTTTCCATTAATATTCATGAATATACGTCAAGCACTGGGTGGGAGCTTTACCTTTACTTTGTCATTTGTGTTATTACAAGGATCCTAGGAGACCAGTAAGATATTAACTCCCTTTTATAGGTGAGAAAACTGGGGATTAAAGAAGCTGAGCAGCTGCCTCAAACTCATATATCTAATGTGTGTTGATGCAGGTGTTTGTAAACGAGACAGTCTGACTCCAGGCTTGTGGCACATCCTTTCTAAGGAGTCACTGTTTTAGTGGAGGAGGCAGACGTGTAAACAGATAAATATATCAAAGAGCTAAGTGCCAGAACTGTAGAAATACAGAGGCAGCAATGACTAACATTGCCTAGGGGAATCAGGAAAAGCTTAAAAGACAAATTGACATGGGAGGTGGGTTTTGAAATATGAGTAGAAACATCTCAAGCAAACAAAGACTTGAGTGTGGGAGGTATGTTTCAGGCTGAGGGAATCACACACGCAAAGGCATGGTTGAGAAAGACTGCCATGGTATGTTTGGGAAACAGTGAGTTCATGAGAGAATGTTGACATGTGAAACCGAAGAGAGCCAGAGATAAAAGTAGATGCAAGAATGTAAAAATGTTCCGTTTCACAGACTTGCTTTCACTGGAATTTTATTGGGAAGGTACGATTATTCCAGCACAGACAGGCTTCTGTTGTTCTGTTTTTAGGAGACAAACAAAGGAGTGTGTGTGTGTGTGTGTGTGTGTGTGTGTGTATGCCTGTTTTTTTCTTTGGATGACAACTTTATGATGAGCAGAATTCTAGAGAAAAAAGAGGAACCCAATAATACGACAATATTATAAATATCATGTACAAATATGTAAAATGACTGTGCTCTTAGATGAAAACAATACAAAAATAAAGGATATGTGCTCTAAAGAATATTGGCATTAAGACTTCTAAGTGTTTTGAGAATGAAAAGCTGGAAAAAGCCCACAAGAATTCACAGACGAAGAAGGCTTCTTAAGGGCACTCATTGTCCCCTTCACTGTGTACGCAGTGCTGGGGATCTCACACCTCTTAACCCCGAGCTACATCTCTTAGCCCAAGTCCTCTAACTTAAAGGGTATACTTTCCCTATGGGCTTTAGGAAAATTAAAGTCATGCAATCAACCACTGATGAATCACTGATGTCACCTCCTGTGCTGAGACTACTTTCCATACATTAGTATCCTTTAGAACTGTTGACCCTCAAGACAACTTTGCTGTTGTCATGCTATTGTGCTAAGATTAAAATGCATCCATGGTCTGGGGAATCAGCTCAGTTGGTAAAATTTCTGCTTTGCAAGCATAGGGGCTGGAGTTTAATTCACAGAAATTGCATGAGAAGCTAAATTTAAAACACTGAGCCCACATTAAAAAAAAAAAAGCTAGCGATGTTATAATCTCAGTACTGGGTAAGCAGGGGCAAGACAATCCCAAGGGCTCACGGGCTAGTCCAGGCAAGCAGACAACTTCTGAGCCAGTGAGAGATACTATCTTGATGTGTGATTCCCCTCTGTATGCTGTGAATACCATTGGTTAATAAAAAAGCTGTTTGGAACCTGTGATGGGGCAAAAGTGTAGAGTTAGTCAGGGAAAACTAAACTGAATGCTGAGAAGAAGAAGGCAGAGTCAAAAAGAAGCCATGTAGGCCCATCAGAGAGAGACTCTGGAGCTTTACCTAGTAAGCCACAACCTCATGGCAAGACATAGATTAATGAAAATGGGTTAAATTCAGATATAAGAGTTAGCCAGAGGAAAGAAAACCAGCCTACAAACCACAATCCCAGAGAATTTAGACAACAATGAGGACACTAAGAGAGACTTACATAGATCTAATCTACATGGAAAGTAAAAAAATAGAAAAAGACAAGATCTCCTGAGTAAACTGGGAGAATGGGGACCTTGAGAGGGGGAGGGCTGAAGGGAGAGAAGAGAAGTTGGGTGGGAAGCAGAGAAAAATGTAAAGCTCAGTAAAAATCAATAAAAATTTTTTTTTAAAAAAGAGTTAGGCAGAAATACGCTTAAGCTATTGGCCAAACAATATTGAAAATAACATGGTTTCTATGTGGTTATTTCCAAAGTCTGGGCAGCTGGGAAAAGAACAAGCAGCCTCTGTACAACAAATTGGCACTCCAATGTGTGTTAACTAAATCCACTTAAAACCTGAGAGAGTTTGGGAAGGAATTCTAGGCAAATAAATAAATAAATAAATAAATAAATAAATAAACCCACCATACTTAAACATGGCTTAATGCTGTTGTTCCTTTAAGAGAGGTTTTCCTGATTAAGTGGTAGCAGAAAAAAAAAAAAGCTGTGCTGTTTTGAAATGGTGGCTTCCTGGGCCTTGCTGCCAGAGCAAACTCTGGCTCTTCCAGGTGGCTAAGCACTTGAATGGGGTTTGTGAGCAGTGTGCTTCGAGTTACTTGGTGGCAGCTTGCACCAATTGGTTACCAGAGTTGAGGTGATGAGCATGGCTCCTATCCAGCAGTCTCAGAGGCAGTGAACAGACCTCTGCCCTGTTGAACTGGGCAGAGTCAAAAGGCAAAGCAGCCTTGACCCTAGTCACACTGCAACTTAGCATTTTAAGAAGCCTTCCTGATCTGAAAAGGATTACAGATACCCAATAAAAACAAATTCAGATGGAAAAGACTTCTAAGTGCATCACAGTTTTGGGTGAATGTATGTAGGCTTGGGAGAGAAAAAGAGTAAATGGGTTTTGAAAAAAATCAAATAAAGTCTTCAACGAGACAGAGTACAGACAGTCATAAATTAAAAGACATAAAGAAAAATAAGCCACATAAAGATGGAAAATTCACAGAGAGTCTGGAATATGTATATTATTGCATTGAATTTTTTGACTGTGAAGGAGCTAAGTACAGAGAGACCAAAACTAAATTTAAAACACTGAACCCACATTAAAAAAAATGCTAGTGATGTTATAATCTCAGTACTGGGTAAGCAGGGGCAAGACATTCCCAAGGGCTCACAGGCTAGTCCAAGCAGACAAATTCCAGTCAGTGAGAGACATTATCTCAATAAACAGAGTAAATGGTACATGAGAAAAATCAATATCTCATGTTGTCTTCTGGTTTTCCATGTGTGCATACATGCATGCACACACACATGACATACACGTATGCACAAGCACATGGGTAGATACATATGCACATACACAATAAATATTTTGAGATTCCAAGCCTGTAGAGATGACTCAAAAATCACGAATACTAGTTGTTCTTCCACAGTACCCAGGTTTTGATTTCAAGCCCTCACATGGTGACTAACAAGCATCTGTAACTCCAGTTCTGTGGGAAACAATACCTTTTCCTGGCCTCTGCAAGAAAAGCACACAAATGGTACAAACAAAAATTCACACAAAGCACACACACACACACACACAATTAAACAGTTTAGACATTTTTTATTCCTTCACATTCCAGGGTTGTCTTCCCTAGAATTAGCTGCCCTTATCTTTGCTCAAAAATTCCAACCATTACTGGTCATGCGTTCCTTACTGGAAACCTACACTAATAAATGGATTTAATGTAGATTCTTTGCCTAAGAAACACACTAAGAAAGGTACTATAATAATCACATTTAAGAGCTAGAATAGTGGTTCTCAACCTGTGGGTTTTGACTCCTTTGGGGGCTATATATCAGATATCCTGAGTATCCGATATCTACATTACAATATATAACAATAGAAAAATTATAGTTATGACATAGCAGCAAAATAATTTTAATATTGGTGATCATTATAACATGAGGAATTATATTAAAGGGTTACAGCATTAGAAAGACTGAGAACCACTAAGATACAGTTTTATGAGAAAATAAAACAGAAAACATGCTTGATATCTGCATGAAACAAGAGACACAGATAACGAAAACTTTCTATAAATGATACTAGACATCAGAGGTAGGGAAAGCACCATTGTGGTGGGTTTGCTTGAACCATAGGATGCAAATGTTTTATATTACTGGAGAAAAATAACATGGATATGTGAAATAAGTCTCTTAGTGTTGCAGAGCTCCTAAATGAATGAGCTGAAAGTTAACCTGATACCAGACTGTCTCACAAGTACTGCAGTGCTCGTTAGTCAAGACACAGATCAGTTCCATGTAACCAGTCCTCAAAAGTCAAAACAAAATTAAAATAACAACAAACAGAAAAGGCAATTTGTAGTGTTCAGTAACTTTCAAGTGCTATAGGGGAAATACCATGGTACCATATTGGTTGTCTAAGTTGCCTGCATGAGTAGAAGTAGGATGAGGACCTGTGTGCTTATCCTGCAGATAATCATTTCCACCATGTAAATGGAGGAGGACGTACAGGAGGAGTAGTTTTAGAGGCAAAGTGTCAGAGAACTTGGGCAATCTTTGTAGAAAGATTTCATCGAGTGAAAGCTGAACTAGGGATTCCTTTGTTATTTTTAAGACGGGCAGATGAGCCAGCTGCCTTTCCATGAAGTAGAAAGATGGGTTTAGGATAATCTAGGCTGGTACTTCCTTAACATTGCTATTCTTGAAAGGTTGGCAGTTTTTAGAAGAAGACAGATAATGACTTATATTAAGAACATTTGCCAAGTCCTTGTCTAATGACTATTAAAACTGACAGCATATGACATTAATCACAAAGTTAGATTAATCAAAAAGCTTAGCCGAATATGAATTTCTGTGGGTTTTTGTTTTCCGCTTTTCTCATTCCTTCTGGCAAGGACAACAGCAAAAACAACAATGAAGGTAATATATTGATTAAAAATGTGCCTTAGGAAAAAGTGTAGCAAATGAAGTTGAAAGGAGTTACTTAGTTCTCAACCTTCTAAACCTACTTAATATTGACCTTGTATGCAGGAGTAAGAAATACATTCACAAATACTTTTCATTTTTCACTTTATTTCACACGTCTTGGAGAATAAAACAATACCAAAGCTTCATTATTCCACACAGACTCAGTGTATATGATAGTGACAAGAGCAAGCATTATCTGGTACCTGCATATAATTCTTGCCCTCTGCACCATTGATTTAGAGGAAATGAAAGGAAAACTAGATTCCCCAATGGTAAAGTATTTCTGTTTTGTCTTTTGTTTGTTTATTCTTATTTGCTTGACCAGTTAATCAAAAAGTTCTGTTGTGCACAATCTGGGTAGAGAGATATATTGGGCCTGAAATTTAAACAGAAAAGAAATTTGATGCACCTAATTTTTCATGGTTGGAACACAGATGACTACTCACTTATTCTTCATTCCTTCATGCATAAGTTGTCATGACTTCTCATTTATTTCAACATGCTACCTTCATAGGACATACAGAAACATGACATTAAGTTGGAAGGAAATGGAGGCAGAAGATAAATTAATTGTTTTGAGCTGAAAGGGTAAATCAGCAGAAGAAAAAATAATTTGAAATTTCATAGCTGGAATTGGTATGGATGGAAAGAGCTGCCCCCATGGAGGAAAAAAAATGCTGAAATTTTTCATTCCTTCTATGAATATCCCATAGTAGTCTGGAAGAAATAAAAACATGCAACTCAGTTCTGAATGTGGGGGAAAGATCTGAGTTACTCCAATCTACCTTTTTGTCATGATCTGTGGTGAGATTCCCCTCTACACTTACTTCTCAAGCTGCCCCTGGCTAACTTTTTGCCTTTATTGGGAGAATTGATGAGATGAATGTTCATTTAATCCTGAACTCAATATTGATTTCAACCTTTAAAATCTTAAAAAATAACTGGAACACACACACACACAACTTTGAAATGCGGAGTCTCAAAAGTTTGAGAAGTAAATTCTTTGGAGATTTTCTAACTGGTATGTTAATTCTTGGACAAAACTGTTTACTTTATTATTTTGGTGCTGTCATAGTTTTGGTCAACACGACACAAACCTAGACATTTCTGGAAAAAAAGGATCTCAAATGAAAATTGCCTCTATCAGAATATCTTATGGGAGTGTCTATGGGATATTTCTTTGATTTCTAATTGATGTAAAATTGTTGAGAGCACTGTGCGCAGTACCTTCACTGGGATGTAGACAAAGGCTGTGTAAGAAAGGTAGCCAAGCAATTCAGAGGAAGGAGGCCAGGAAGCATCATTCCCCCATAATCACCTTCAAGCAAACAAACACAAACAAACAAACAAAAAACTTTCCTCCTCAAGTGGCTTTTGGTCCGCGTGTTTACCACAGCATTAGAGAAATAAATGACACCAGATACCATTCTCTTTGACAAGAGAAATCATTCTTAGGCCCAGAGATGTTTATTAACTAGTTATAAAAAAATAAATCCATAATAATTGGTCCAAGTTCCTCTCCTCTACCTCCTGTTAGTTAACTAGACTAAATGGCTAATTTTGCGCATGCCATTGAAAACATGTTAAGGTTTTTACATCTTTGTCTGCACAGATATTTTAATATGCACTGTTTTTTCTCACAAGCTTCTCACCTTGAGGTACAACCATTAGGTGAATTTCCTGCCCTTATAAAGAAAAGTAAACATATTAAGCACCTGCAAGAAATCTTATAATGCTGGACAATAAGTTAAATTAAATATTTGTCCTACAGTGCTGTGAGCCAAATAGGTTATGAGTTGCCTATGTTTGTGGAATCCATTGCTCAGAATTATAACTGTGCCAAATTTACTCCATAAAGAACAGAGTATAAAGAACACCGAGGCTTAAAATCTTTAATGCTGTACTAAGTCTGTAGACCTTGCAATATTGGTACCGAATCTATAATCTTGCCTTAGTGAAATACAGTACAGAACGTTATGCAGAATGTTTGCTCTGCAAAGGGTTCGGATAAATGTGCTATATTTAAAATTGACTAATGCTGTCTCATATACATCCTGATTTTTTTTATTACCCTTCAAATTTTAACTTAAAAGTTTTAGAAATCTTATATAGTTCCTCTAATTGAAAGTTTTTCTTTTTTCTTTCTTTTTCCTTGCATCTAAATAAGAAGGATACCCAAAGCTATGGAATTTTTGTTGAATCTTTGACTCTTGAGACCTGAATTACCTCATCTGTTCTAAGAGCTATTTCTAAGAGCTATTCTAGAAAGCCTTAGAGTAGAGCAGTGATTCTCAACTTGTGGATCATGACCCCTTCACAAATCCCTACAGCCGAAAACATTTACATTACAATTCATAACAGTAGCAAAATTACATTTATGAAGTAACAACGAAAATAATATTATGGATGGAGGTCATCACAACATGAGGAACTGCATTAAAGGGTCACAGCATTAGGAAGGTTGAGAACCACTGCCCTAGAGTGTCTACAAAATAAAGTGAACCTTTAGGCTACGTACTGAAATTCAGTCAAAAGAACCCCCACCTTCATCTGATTGCTAAGTACCTTGCACAATGATTTATTTGTTCATTCACATATTATTGAATTCATTAATCAAATGGTATCATTTGCATTTTCTATGTTATCTGTTTCAGACAGAACATGGAACAGTAGCAAACCTCTGCCTTCCTTGAGCTTTCACTGCCCTAACAAGACAGACAATAACCATCAAAATATGTATTGAATATACTTTATGATAATAGAGACTATGGGGAAACATGAAGCAGGAAATACAGGCATCAGTATCTAGGACCTGGCACTCAGTTGAGACTCTTGGTTGTTGTTCTTGGAAAGCTTAACTGAGAAGGCAAAATATAAGCAAAGGCCTCAAAGGTGGCAATGTAATCATCTATATCAACGGATGGGGGAAAGATTTCCAAATCATAGAAATATCATTTGCAAAGGCCCTGGGGTGAGTGTACAGCGGCTCTAAATAGGAACAATGAAGGAAACACTCTGATATAAGTGGCTATAGCAATGGGGAGAATGTGAAACTGGAGTTCAGATATATAAGAAGGAAAAGGCCTGTTTATTTATTATATAAATTTAAATGTCTACTTAAATTTATATTTATTTAAATATAAATTTATTGTTTAAATTTATTTACTTAAAATATAATTTGAAGTTGAAGATTGTTGAATTTCTTGAATATCCCTGAACAACATTAAAATTTCAATATGTTTACCTGAATTATGTGATCAATAAGTCTTGATTCAGTGTTGACAGTCTGGTTTTGATACTTAAAAAGTCTTTCCTGTTCAGGAATTATAAGTTTATCCAATAACTGACTTTTAATACTCTCATGTAAATCCAAATATATTGCTTATCAAAGGAAAAACAGAATGGATTGCCAAGACTGGTACTTGATGTGCCTTTGGAGAGGATCATGATATCTACAGTGATTTGTTTGTTTTTAACAGTGAAATATACATTATTACAATGTACTAGAGCTATTATTTTTGTAACTGGTATTACTTAAATACGTGATTGTATATAAAGAAGGAAAATTTAGTGTATAACAATGAAATAGAGATGACTTCTGTGAGCTTCTGGAATCGAGTTGAAATTTCTCATCAGGTTCTGTACTTTCACACACAGAGTGAGTCACTTTCTGCATTTTCAACTCTAAGAGAGCTGTTGATCTCAGTGGAAAGTCTAAACCACCTAGTGACTTTTGAGCAGAAACTCTTACATTGTGTTAGAGTTTTGATTCAGTTCTATGCACTTACTGAAAACACTAATGAGTTATGAGTGTTTAACACACTGAGAGTTTCTGACATCAGTTTTATAGGTGTAAATTCCTTGGCCCAATAGCTTTGCTGGGTTCTTTCTCCATTCCTCATGTCTAAGGCAGGAAGCAAGATGACTAAGTGGATTTGTAGTTGCCCTGAAATAGTTATGCATGTCTTTCTGTACCTAACAGAGAACACACTGCAACCTGAAATAAGAGCTGAATATTTACCAAAGATTTTGAAAGCTTTTGCCTTCCTGAGCTCCTATGGTATGTTTACTAGCTACTGAGGGCGTGAGCAGCTGTATCTTAATTAATTGATGAATAATGTTACTTTTAAAAGTTTCAATGAGATAATTAAGTCCATTGGAGTATGTCTTAGGAAAATAGATATCCGTAATTTCAATACACATCTGAAAAAAAAATGAGAAATAAGTTACCTAAAAAGAAAACATACGATCCAAAAATAAAGGAGTTTTATCCTTTATTTATACTGCCTTTGAAATCCTTGGAATTCTTATAAATCCGAAGGCTTAATACAAATCCTACTTATTCTTCTGTATCAGTCTTTACCATCAATGTTTTATAAGCATTTAAGATGGTCACTGTGGTGGTTTGAAAGAAAATGGCACCAAAATGGAGTGGCACTAATAGCAAGTGTGGTCTTATTGGAGGAAGCATGTCTGTGTGGAGTCAGGCTTTGAGGGCTCTTTCTCTCAAGCTGGGTTAATTTAAGATGCAAAAGCTAGTTAATAATATGCCTAAGCCATTGGCCAATAGTGTTGTAATTAATATAGTTTTTGTGTGATCATTCAGGTTTGGGTTGCCAGGAAACAAAAGCACAGTTTTCATTTGCGCTTCCCTCAGTGTGATAGAGAGTGAACTTCCTATTGCCTATTGATAAAATGTAGCAATCTCAGCTCCAGCACCACCTCTGCCTGCAGGCTGCCATGATCCCCTCCATGCTGAGTATGGTAAATTGCAAAGAGTACATTTTGGGGAGAAAAAGAGCATCAGGAAGTGGAATGGCTCTAAATTCTATATTCAAGGAGAGAAACAGATTAAGAAATGGAATGAAGGGAGTGGTAACCTTAGGGAAAGATCATACCCAGCTAAGTTTCCAACCTGTGGAAAGGAACTAAAGAAAAATTTAGAGCCGCGTTTGGTGGGGCACAACTTTACTCTCAGCACTAGGAAGACAGAGGGTAGTGGATCTCTGAGTTTCAGGCCAGCCTGGTCTAAATATCAAGTTCAAGGACAATCAGGTTTGGCCCTAAAGAGAAACAAAAAGCTGGTGAATATTTAATTAAACAAAGGGGCTATGTTCCAGTCCCATTAAGCTGCAGAACTTGGTAGCTTTGGCCACATGGTTCTGGCTTTAGAGTTAAAGATAGAAGAAATGGGTTATAGAAGTTTTCTCCCAGCCTAAGACAGTCTCTAAGGCCAGGCATTTATCAGGGAGGCCTAGTAAAAAGGCCATTGTGTGAAGCTTAGAAGTTGCAGCCTGGATTGCTTGGAGAACCCAAGATATTACAAATGCCAGAGTCATGGGATAGCTGCTGGTGAGAGTTGCTAATAGTGAGTGAATCCAGCCCAAGAGTAAGAAGTGTGTAGCAGTCAAAAAAGCTCAATGGAATTGGAGATGTGGAGTATTTTGACACCAAACATAAAGATGCAGAATTTGGAATTTGCCCAGCTGGTTTTTGGTCTTACTTTGGTCCAATATTTCCTCATACTTCCTTCCCTGTGTTTTGGAATGATAATGTATATACTGAACCATTATAAATTGGAAGTATGTGATCTTTCTGATTTTGTTGTTACAGTGGAATTACAGTTAAGAGATTGTCATGCATCTCAGAAGAGACTTTGTACTTTGAACTAAGTTTAAGAGTGTTACGAATTATGTGATTTCTTTGGGACCTAACGACTGCAGGAACAGGCCAGGACAGAAACCCCGACAACAGGCTACTCATCCAGGGTTAGTACCATCCACAATGGACCCAGTCATCCTACATCAGACATTAATTTTTAAAAAATGACTACATGTCTGAGCATTTTCGCAGTTGGGGTTCTTTCTCTCAGATGATTTTAGCTCGTGTCAAGTTGACATAAAAATTAGCCATCACACAAATAGACATACACTTTCACAAATAGGGTTTATGAGGATGTACATTAAATTTGTTGCCTCCTTTTGGGCAACATACATCTTTGACTAAAAATAGAGAGATACCTAAACCACTCTGATATACTAGAGTAGGGAATACATTTTTCCAGTTTCCAGACATTCTTTGGTAAAATTTTATCTACAGTAAAAAACAGTTTTGATTAGTCATTTGGGGCCGGGGGGGAGAGTCTCCTCTACTTGTTAAATGCATATATACTTACCGGAGAGTTTTGGCACAAGATGATGGGGTTTGTTTTATAAAGAAAAAAGATCATGGCCTGAGCTTTGGAAGCGGGGTATTGAGTTCTGATCTCAGTAGACACTAAATAAGAAACATCTTTCATATCAGATCACTTCTTTGAATATACAACCCTGACTGATGATAAATTATTTTGTGCTCTATAATGAGAAGTTTTTCTTGTGTTTTGGGTAACATAAAATGTCTCGATCCTGGATAAGCATTTTTTCATTTTACCTCTTGCAGTAAGGAATACCAGTGCTCTGAGCCAAGATCAAACTGAGAAATATCATTGGGATGTTATATATTCTTGACGTTCACAAACATGTCCGTGATGTTGATGCAGCTAATAACTTCCCTCTTAATAATGAGGAAAGGAGATTCTCAGCCCCCGTTTACTAGATTCTGAAAGACAAATTCTCTCTTATGACTGTACTAATTTTAATTATCAATTTAATATAACCTAAAATGATCTGAGCAGAATGCTGAGGAGGAATGAGGGATTCTCTAGATAAAGTTGGGATTATCTAGACAAGGTTTAGGATGTCTAGATTAGGTTGGGATTCTCTAGATTAGGTTGTGATTGTCTTGATTAGGTTTGGGATTGTCTATATTAATCTGCCCTGTGGGAATGGCTACCCAGGGACTGTCATTATTGTTAATTGATGAGGGAAGACCCTGATTACTGTGGGCAACACTATTCCTCAGGCAACGTTTCTGAATTATAGAAGAAAAGAGAAATTCAGCTGAGCAATAAGCATGAACGTGATTTTTTTTCTCTATTCTTGACTACAGATGTGACATAACTGGCTGCTTTGAAGTACTCTTTTGACTTCTGGGCAATCAGGGACTGTAACCTCTAAGTTTTAGCGGAACCTTCTCTTCTTATTCTGTGACCGGCATTTTACCACCACAAAATAAAAGAAGCTAGAACACCTCCCTGCTGCATTGCTTTGGAATCCACATTCCCTTGTTCACTTCTGACTCTTGGCTGTTACTCATGAATGAACGTCATTTCCCACCCTCACTTCTCATGCAGCCCAACCAGATAGTGTTTGCTGCCTAATTAATGTCCTCAAAGAAAAACATGCTTGACTGTAGAGCTGTTATTAAAAGTTTGAGAAGATGGAGGACTTTATGTCTAAGTGGAGACCCCATATTCCCAAATGTATAAAGTTACTGTAACACACATGCAGTGAGCTAGATGGGTAGGAGTTCAATACTAGATTCAAAGGCTCAGCAGGTCTAGAATTCTAGCTTACTTGTTGCTTTAAATCATCGAGAAGCCTTGAGGAATCTACTTCTTGTTTGGCCTTCAGTTTCTAGTAAGTATAATACTGACAAAGTTTTTTTGAGGGTGAATAATATTTACTGATTCCACAAATATTGCTTGGGATTTTCTAACATGAGCATTCAGCAAAAGTTGCTAATTAGCTGAGATAATTTGGTGGGCTTCTGATCATCTCTCCCAGTTCCAGCTAATACAGTCAGATCTTGTCTCTTCCTCTGTTCTTATTCTTATACCATATCCTTCTGCGACATTCCTATCATGGTATTTCATTATTTTATCTAATACAGAACAATGCCATTATTACTTTTTGTGATCCCAGATACACACACACACACACACATATATATATATATATGAGCTTTGGCCTTTTAAATTATTATTCCAAGCAGTTTACCAAAACATTTTTCTACAGTAGAACATATTCCTCATTAAATGACATTCTGAAGACAACTGACTATAAGTTTATATAGAGAGAGACATATACATATATACATATGTGCATAAGTCTGCTGTGCATATTACATGCATGCATATATAGTCAGCTGTTTCAGGAATTGCGTACATATTTAATATCTGCAATTGATACATTTTGATGTATCTTTAAATGTGACTTGCTAAAGTTTCACCACAATTTAATTTGTGAGAGGCTGATTTTTGATCAAGGTCACTCACTCAGTGCAAATCAGGGCTCTCTCTAGGCTCTCTCTATTCCCTAAAGCCCATCACCTTCTACTGTGTCTGGCCCGTGTCCTGTGTGAGCTCATTTGATCACAATAACCAATCCAGTAAGCCTGGAACAATTGCTATCCCCTTTGCAAGTAAGGTTTTGAGAGGTTGACTTGACTATGAGCATTAGAACCAGATCAGACTTTCTTTTTTGTTTTTTTTTTTTCCAGATCAGACTTTCTGCCTTTTGTCATTTGTACAACTGTATACTGTGCTGTTTCGCCTCAAAATAGTCTATCTTAAGATCCAGGAGAAATACAGGATGATTTGTACCAAAACATCCAACTGAAGGCTGGCTGCAGTTAGAAGAAAAATGCCCCAAGGGAATCTAGCAGGATTCCCAGGAGCATGCCAGCCGTTTAGCTCTGTGCATGGAATACAGAGTTAAGGGGCATTTGCCTCCTAGCATTTAGCCTTCCTGTTGATTCATAAGATGCAAATTACTTATTTTCAGAGAAAAATATAAGAGATCCATCCTAGAATACTGTAAACGCGGGGAGAACTAGACGGAGAGATTCTTAGGGGAAAAAAAATCACACTCGAAGATGGAGTTTAATAATTTCAAGCACGAATGGAAAGGAATTCAAAGATGACTATGTGCGCGCTTGAGTGCTCGAGTGTGTGTGTGTGTGTGTGTGTGTGTGTGTGTGTGTATGCACGAAGCTTTTGCCTGCGCATACTGGGGCACCCCCATCTCCACCCGCAGGTAGCTGGTGCTTCCCAGCCTTTTGAAGACCGAGCTCTGTGTGACTAGTTAGCATTCTCTGCCTGAGTGTGGCTTTTCACAGGGGATGACCCGGTGATGCACGAAAGACTATTTAATGCCCTCGCGAGCTGGTTCAGGGACCAGGATTTTATTATGCTACCGGCATAAGAGTTGTAATCCCGCATTCCTGAGTTAGAGCCACTTAGGGCCCCAACAGCTCCACCCCGGTGTTTTAGAGGAAAATATTCCTTCATGCTTTCTGCCTGAACTGAAAGCGGCACGGTTTCCTGATGCGAAGCTTGGGAGGTGGTTCAAGCATTAGAAATTGCCCTAGAAGCCTGCCCATCTGCTGGGTGCTTGGCTTTCTGCAAAGGACCAGGAGGAGTTGGCTTTTAACCCGAGTAACTGGGTTTTGTTTTGTAACTTAAAATCGCCGCCTAATTAAAAATAAACATGACACCTTTTTAAAAGGGACATTAGAGAAATCCTTGTGGCGAAGTATAGTATGGTATAGAGTCCTAATTCTCACTGGGCGGGAGATGGGGGGGGCAGAAATATCCTCTGACTTTTTGGTACTGGATACTTGTCTAAATGATCTGCTTTGAGGATGTGTGCGCTAGCTGGGACTAGGGGTAGAGAAGAAAGGCGAATTAGAGAAGTAAGGAAGTGGCTGTTTCCATCTTTTCCACATCCTTAGTCCTGGTCCAAGAGGACCAAATTTGCTCTCCTCACCCCCGCGGAGCTGCCCCAACAACTTCACAGAAGCTGAAGGCGGTATCCTCACCGAGGAGAAAAATCTCTAGGAGTGAAGCCAGAGAGCTGGGCTTCCGGATGCAAGAAGATAGCTATGTGACTAGGCGGGGCGGACAGCAGATGGTCACAGATTCTGTGTCTTGGGGGCGCTGAGAACCCCATGGCAAGAGCCAGTCCACGGCGAATCCAGACGGCTCAGCCGGGGTTCGCAAAACGGCTCCCTATTGGCGGGTGCGCCCTTGGGAGGCGGAGCCAAGGGCAGCCCCGCCCACCAGAGCGCGGGAGTTGGGGAGGGGGCGGGGGCGTCACGCTCTCCTCCCACCCGGGACCGCCAGCTCTGCTCAGTTTCCGACTCGGTCCTGCAGCGCCTCTAGGCTGCGGCTCCGCGCTCCAACCACCTGCTCCTTGCCGCCGCCGGGGAAGCAGGGCGGGAGGGAGGAGCGGGAGGAGGAGGAGACAGGCAGCTTACACACGCCTTCCCGTCCTCCACTCAGAGCAGCCCGAGCCCGCGGCCGCCGCCACTGCTCCAGCTGCCGCCGCTCCAGCCACTGCCGCGGCTGCCACCTGAGGAGACCCACGGTGCGAGCCCAAGGCGCTGCCTCGCCGACCTCTCCGAGGTCCCTGTGACCCGTGGACGGTGCGACTCTCATTGCTCTTCTTATCCTCTCCTTGGCAAGAAGAGAAAGTAGCAGAAGATAGCAGCCAAAAAGCACCGCGTCCACCTTGACTGACTACTGAAGCGTCGTCTCCTGGAATACGAGGGTCTCCTGTCCTAGGAGGAGCAGCCAGAGACACTGAGAGAGGGTGCGGAGGGGCAGGAAGGAGTTGCGGGTTGCGCGTGGAGGAAAGTTGCGTGTGGCTTAGACCCGACGGCGCAGCGCCACGATCCCCCGGGGACCGTGTGTCTGGGAAAACGCCGCCGTCCCTTTGAGTCGGGACCCACGAGCGAGCGGGCCCCGTGGGCCCGGGGACGACGCCCCCTTCTGCGGCGTGGACTTTGTGGGTGGCCCTCGAGGAGGAGGAGGAATATGGCACCTAAGGTGTCCCCTTCTTGCCGTCTGATTTTCTGCCTCTTGATCTCTGCCGCGGTCCTCAGACCAGGTAAGCAAGGGCCTCTGAGCCGGACCGTCGCGGTTGCTTTGGCCCGGGGGCGGTTCCCTGGGTGACCTGGGGACTGTGCGTCCTAGCGCGTGGTTGAGAAAGTAAGGGAGCCATAAGGCGCGCGGCTACACAGACCTGTCCATGGAAACAGTCACTTGTGACACACGTTTTAGGCTTGACTGGTCTGTTCAAGTTTGGACAGAGAGAGCTAGCACTGAGAAAAATCTCCAGGAACTTTGGATGAGGCTTAGCTTGAGGCTGAGGAGCCCCCAGGATTTGCTGTACTCTCACCCCCGCAAAGTCCCTCCAGTCTCTGGGTGTCAAAGTCCACGTCACTGAACCCAGGGCAGTTTCCTTTTGCTTGGCTTGAGCTGAAATAACTGCCTGCACTTCGTCATGATAAATCCCCTAGTAACTTCCTCTTGATCATAATGTAAGACCTGAGAGGGAAGGTAGGGCAAAGGGAGGACTTTGACTATCTCGGAAAGGAAGGGAAAATTAACACTGAAATAGCAGCTGCATTGTCTGGTGGGTGGTGAGTATAGGGTTGATGGCAGCCGAGTCACGCAATGTGGACTGTGTTAGCAGCCAGGTTTGTGAGCCCTGTATGAGGGATTTCTTGATTTCCACACCCCAGCGATAGCGCCTCAGTTCTCACCACTGAGTCCTCGAAGGAAGACGACAAAATTCCCACCAACCAGAATATCTTGCTGGAAATCCCTTTTCTCACCCTAGGGGACATCCCTAGCCCTGGCGTCCACCAGCTGGCCTGCAGGCTGACACGCCAGAGTCCTGCCCTCTCAATTGCTCCCCTAGTCCCTAGTCCAAGCGGCAGGTACTTTTCCCTGTGGAACCCTAGATCTAAGCGTTTGAAGTTTTGATTTTCCACCATTTAGGGGCTAGCTAGGGGTTAAACTACTACTCCCTGTTATTTTGCCTTCCTTCTGCCTGCCCCCCCCCCTTCATTAAATCAAAGAGGAGGAAAAACAGGACTCACTTTCTTTTCGCATCTTTGCATCTTTTATTCTTGTACACCCCTTCAGTGTTGGCGAGCTGAAGCCACTGAAGAGGCTTCAAAGGCTAGAAATCTTCCCCAGGAAGGAAGGGAAAGTAAGGAGGCCACAGGAGCCTGAGATCCTCAGGGTTTCGGAGCCGCTGCTGAGGGCTGGGGGGGGGGGGGGGGAGTGTGGGCTGCCTTCTCCATATCTCTATATCAAAGTTGCATTTCTGGGTGAGGTAATGAGCTTACTGATTCTGAGGCTGGGAAAGACCTCAGTGACCAATCTCAGGCTCTGGGGCGGGGACCCTAAAACCTGAGTAGCGCCAGATTTAAGACAGGTAGGGCAGAGTGAAAACATTCAGTAGATGAGCGCCTGGCCTCTCTTATCTTGCACAATGTAGTCTCACTTTTGGGGGGGATCCCAGTGTAGGATGGGGGAAGGGCATCTTGGAACCCAGGGTAGAGTCAAGTAGGGAGCTTGGGGGTCAGTTTGTGAAATGTGACCATCCACACGCCTATCTCCGCTCTTGGCTTTAAATCCCTCACTCCAGGTTCCGAGACTGTCACTTACACTCCCACCCCCGGACCGCAACACACAGCAGTTAACCTTTCATGCGGTCGCGCTGGAATTTATTTTCAGTTGGTCCCGTCGAAAAACAGGTTTTTCTTCACTCGGAACTGCCAAGAGGGGAGAGGTTCCGCTTTCAGACCTGATGGCCTTTCTTTCTGCACCGCAGGCTCCAGTCCAAGTCACCAGCTGTGCGCTTTCCCGCAGGAGCGCGCCTGCTGATCCAGGATCGCAAGCCACAAACCCCTAAATTCTTTTTCCCCCAGAATGATAGCGCTGACGTTTTGCAAACTTCTCCATGGAATGTCTGTGTGCTTTCAATGGAGAAATTATGGTTCGAAGGCACAGGGTCTCCCCTAAGTGAGTCCTGGACTGGAAGAGCGCCTCCTGCAGTGTCCTCTGCAGAGAGAAGTCTTGGGAGTGAGGTACTGCCTAGCTTCATCCTTGGGACTCATATTCCTGGCCACCTCATTTCTGGAGCAGTTATAACAGTATGTGTCAGGTGCCAGGGGACAGACGCTGCTCCTCCAGGTCTTTTGACTTGTCGCTACCGCAGTCGTCACCCATATGGTTTAGGCCTCTTGTACAATCTGTTTTGAAGGTAGGGGGAGGCAAGACTTCCACCAACAAAATTTGAATATGGTAAAGGCATTGAAGTGTGTGATCAGCATCCTAGGTAGCCAACATCTCATTATTCTTGCAGAAAGAGCGTCAGCCTGTGGTGACATTTTGTACTGCTTTAAGGAAAGCTTTCCCTGGTTGTTTGCAAGGAGGTGTGGCATGGCAGTTAACTGTTTCTTCTCTCCCGTCAATTGAGCACAACCCTCCCTGGGATTTTTTTCATTTCTCAGGATACAAGGCTCACTGTAAGACTTAAGGACACAAAAAGCTGTTCTCGGTGGGGTACCACGTTTATCAGTTTATTTCATCAGGTCTTGGGGGCGGGGAAGCAGCTATTGAAATCACCTCCTTTCAGAACATTCACACGAAATTATTAAAATGTATCAATTTTGTAACTACACACTCCTTCATAAGCACTATATGCTGTTGTTTATGTGACTTATTTAATCAAATAGCAATTTACAACGTAATGGAGTACTGCTTGCAACAGATTGCTTTTCTAGGCCTGGCTCAAAACCTAGATATCCGCCGGGCAGTGGTGGCGCACGCCTTTAATCCCAGCACTCGGGAGGCAGAGGCAGGCGGATCTCTGTGAGTTCGAGACCAGCCTGGTCTACAAGAGCTAGTTCCAGGACAGGCTCCAAAGCCACAGAGAAACCCTGTCTCGAAAAACCAAAAAAAAAAAAAAACAAAAAAAAACCTAGATATCCATTTGGGCACTCAAACATGACAAGAAACATTTTGGGGTGTCAGCTTTCTTCTATGTACAGGAGGCATGGAATCTGTTCCTTGAGATTTCCTCCAGTTCAGACACTGCTTCTTGAATTGAGGTAAAAACATTTGAACTGACAGAATCATTTTCCAATAATGTGTTTCTTATATTCTCCTTCTGGGCAAACTTCATATGAATTGTATTGCTAGAAAGGTTTCAGTGGTATCCCAATTACTAGCTTTCTCCCTCTATAAATTCATGAGAATGTGTTGCTCTTATTCTTCCAGGACCAATTAGGACAATCAAAACAAAATGAGATGTGGGGGTGGTGGTGGTGGTTCATCTCATTCAGTCAGGAGAACGAGAAAGATTTTAGACCATGGGAAAGCCTGGTGGAATAGCAATCTGCCTCACTCTTAACTGCTTGTGTAGTTCTGGAATTAGGCATAAGCCAACTGGTACTAAAATGCCCCTGTAACAGAACTTGTTCTTCTAACCCTAATGATGCTCATATGATATAGGGTATAGAACACACCAAAATTTTCATGTCATTTTAATCCAAGCTATTTTGCATTGCTAATTCCCAACTTTTCTGACATTTTAGGATATTCGAGCTCACTTTTTTGTGATAGAAATTCACATGTGAATGTATGTATATCATTGACTTGTGAAGTAGGCAGTCAACAAGAGGCTTCTCAGTAGTCTTAAGTATTATTTTTATTGACGCTGCTATTCAGAGTGCAATTTCTTACCTATTGCTTCCAAGAATGCAGTGACCTTGGGATTTACTGCTCTGCCCCTGTTTGTTTCCCATCCACAAAATTTTCCTTTTATATAATTCATGGTTCCGATTATAGTGAGATTAATCCTTCCACAGAAATTCATTTTGGAATATTTTATCAGTAAGAGGTGATAGATTAAAACTTTAATGTATTGTTCACAAAATATTTTTCATTTAGTTCACTTATATCACTTTATTGTTTTATTAAAAGGGACCAAAATGCTTCTGTTTTTCCTTTATCTTAGTCCCCTTCTCATGTCCCCAATTCTCATGCTATTAAATTTAGATCTTAGTGAAACTGAGTGCTCAGTTGCAAGCATGTTTTCATGTGAAATAGCAGCATTTTAAGATAGCATTTTGAATGCTTTGTGATCATCACACCTTCTAGTCCAGATATACCTCTTCTGTTCTGACAATCTGTTTAGCATCAAATATCAAAGAGCCCTATAACTCAAGTAGACAAGCCCATTTGAATCCAAGAATATAGAGGAGAGCCAATCAGGCTCCCCACTTTAAAAACAAAAGTGCATCTATACCTTTGTACGGACAAATAGAAGCAGTCCCTTGAAAGTGTTAGTTTTGTTCTCCCTTGTCAAGTTGTCACACAGCTCCATGCCATTGCGGGGACAAGACTTTTGTGACGCACAAAGAATTACATCATCCATTGAAATAACAAAACCTACCAAGAATATTTTCTTGGGAGTGGTGATAAATTAATGTTTGTTGATTATTACTTTCAAATTACAGCTCATTTTATTTTCAGTGAGAACTAAAAGGACTAAAAATGTGTTCATTTCTACTTTTATTTACTTTCTTTTTGAGGAGAATTTTTATTTCCCTATGGAGAACAAAGTGAAATTTGAATACATATATATGTATGTGTATATATATATATATATATATGTATACATTCTGTGCTCAAGAAGAGGCTGTTGCATGCTATATACAAAGCTGTAGTCTATAATTATTCAAGTATTCTTACTATATGTAAAGTGCTACATATTTCTAGAGTTATAAATATTTTCATTTAGCTAATTATGTAAATGACAAATCTCACTTTTTTTTTACTTTTTGTTGTTCACTAGAGTAGTATATATTTTAGAAAGAACTAGTTCAAAAATTCTGTGATATTTAGTCATTGTTTTATGGTAACTTATTATCATTGCCCATTTTTGTAGTGTATGTTCCAAGAATGAAATTAGCTTTTAATGATTCTTCTTATTTATCTAGTCAGTTCTCAATTACCCATTGCATCGATGGGAAAATCAGAGTTGCAGGCAGTGCATACCAGTTCTAATTAAAGGATTATTTAATGTGACTTTAAGTTGAGTTACTTAATGAGCATGCCTGTATCTGGTCTTCTAAGGGTTGATTGTATTTAAAAATAATGAAATCAAACCACATGAAGAATAGATGGTTCAGAAACTGAGTGTCTAACTTGTGCCATTAGTTTCTCCTTTCTCATCTTCGTTATCTATGGCTCTCCAAAAAGTGTGGTGAAGTCTTGGTCAAAGTAAGACTATAAGACTAAAAGCATCATCAGATGTATTTAAGTTTTAGAATCTTTTCAAATAGAATACCGTAGGCTCTTGAAAGTTACAAGGCTAGCATCTTACGACCATACTATTTCATCTGATCTTCTAATTTGTCCAGTCACATGTCAATCACTTAAATGGACAAAGCCATACTTTCCAGATTGGGTAAGATTTTCCCTTCCCTAAGTGACCCCTTTCTTAGCAAACTTCTTCCATTATTTTATATGAGTTTCTATTAGTAAATAAAGAGGCGATTCCTTTTTCTTGATATAAACTGGATTAGCAACTTGGTAGACTGATTCCCCAAAGGTTATTTGCATACCTGCTCTTAGTAAACACAGCAGTGCTTTCAGTGGAGTTCAAAGCCGTTTTAAGCAGTGGCAACCAATAATGTAAAATTTATAAATATCAGAGTGAAATTGAAATAAAAGAGGTTTATAATTACTTTATTGTGATGATATCAACGGAGAAGTTATCTAAGTTTGTTTTAGGACATTAACTGCCGTTTCAGTTCAACATTTTGAGAACATAAATCTCAAAGATCTCTCACTTCACAAATCAGTATAAAGAGACTTTTCTTCTGTGCTGAGAATCAAACCACGTGCTTTTCACGGTGTGTACAAGCACTGTCCCACTGACTTATGCCGAACCTGATAGAAACAGATTTTTATCCAGATAGAAACAGATTTTTCTATTCTTGTGAGTATGTAGATTTCAGGATTCTAGGCTCTCTTATTCAAACTATAACTACTTAAATGTAACATCTGCCTTTATAGAAAATCATCATTGTAATAACCAAACTATGTTTTGACATTTTCCATCCCCAGTACTTATCTGTGCTTGGCTTTTGCCCTGGTGTATTAAGATATGTATTACTTGTCTCTTATTGGACATGAACCTTTACAATATCACATAACTTCATCTATTGATCCTTCAGTCCTACAAAGAGTTTGACACCTGTAAACTGATCTGCCTTTTTCTTCTTTGCACAAAATACATATACAGAGATTTGTATGTAGCATCATACAAATCATCCCCTACTCGTGAGTTGACAAATTTCTCTTCCTAAAGAACTTGGAATTAAGGGTATAGTATTGTTCTCTGAGAACTAAACTAGAAAACATAACCATATTGAAAGAACAGTTGCCTGAGGGAGCAGAAGGAAACCATGAAGGCACAACAGCCCTCTTGGCATGCAGTCATCCAGCGCTCTCTAGGTAGTAGTTGTTACACACCTATAGTGTGCTTTGTGAGAGCTCCTTGTTGTGAATGTTTAGTTACCATTCAGTGTTACTGAGATTGGTAATACATTACTAGTAGGGTAACCATGCCTCCTGGTATAACCAAGGCAGGATAGACATAGAGTATGCTTGAGATTCTACTGGGTATGATAATTGATTGATTGATTGATTGATTGATTGATTGATTGACTGTTTGATTCGATTCATTTTTAATGGCACTGTCTCATATTTTATCCTACTTCTTTTTTTTTTTAACCCATAATACATTAGTACATGGACTGTTGAAGTTAGAGTCACTCAAAATTTTTGTCTTTTTCTTATTTGTGCTGGTGGGAATCAAACTTCAGGCCCTATGTATACCAGGCAAGTGCTTTAACTTTCAACTTCAGACTCCTCCCTTTTGTTTCTGGAATGAAGTTTGAACAAGTTATATAAACCATATGCTCCATTTTGGGTATTGAATATCCTCCAAAGGATTGTGTATGAAAGACTTTGTCCCCAGGATGGCAGCACTGGTAAGTGATGGTATTTTGGAAAAAGAGACCTAGTATGAGGCCGTTTAATTACTGAAGGTACTAATATGGAGTAGTTTTCTACTCAAACCCCCTTTTCTTTCTTTTCTTCCCTCAGAAGTAATTTCTTACTCCTAAAATCGTAACCTATAGAATGGGAAGATGGAAAGTTTCATGTGGGAGGAGGAGACTGAGACCCAGACTCATGCTTTGGAATGGCATAGCATATTGTGGGACCTATAAGTAAAGAATTTGTTAACAGTCAAAAGGCACATTGTTGGCCAATCAAAATTTAAAATTTATATGACTACTCAACATATATAGCATAACTTCTGAGTCTTCAGACTGCACAGCAAAGTGCTGTGCTTTGGGACAAGGAAGTGGACCAATATCTAGGCGGCTATCTCTCCAGCACTGGGTTCTTTGGGGAGCAGAAACTTGGCCAAAGTATGTAACTAGAGCAAGGGGGCATGCTAGGTGTACCAAAGAATAAAGAACAGCTTATGTGACAGCAGATGGGTCTGGTTGGGGTTAGGATAAACTTGGAAATGGTTTAGAAGTGGTACCTGAGGCATGCACTAAAAAGGAGCCAAGCAAAAACAATAGGATCAGAGAGTGGGAGGGATAAGGAGACTGGCAGGGGTGTGGTGGGGCTGGGGGGTGGAGAGGGGTAAGGGATGTGGCTCTGACTGGAGAGAAGTTGTATCTGTTCCTTTTTAGTGAAACAAAACAAGCTCTGAAGTTGTGAGAGACCCTGGGGGATTCTAGACATTTCTTCAGACTTTCCTGCAACCTGATAATTTGGTTGCCAGTGTGAGGCTCAGAAAACATTTCATTCAACTACTCACACAGTGACAGATTTTTGCACATACACTTCCCTCCTTTAGGAGGAGTAAGGACTCATTATATCCACATTTTTGCAATTTTCCTTTTTCATATAAACACAGTTTAGAGATGAAGAAACTCTGTCATATCAACACATTTGCTCCACCTCCCCTAAAACTAGCAATAATTATGAATTTAGTTATATTGAGTCACTGTGATGAACATTTTGTCACTTTTGGAAATATTGCTATTCCCATATTTTTTTTATTGTAAATAGAGCAACAGACATTCTTCTATGGGCTGTTTTCCATATGAACAATTATGTTGAAAGGAAGATATTTTGAAAGTGAAATTACTAAGTTATTTAATACTTTCATTATTTGAAGAGAGATTCTAAAATTATATTTCAAAAAGCATGCTCCTTCTATAATTGTGTTATTGCCATATAACAAAAATAAAAAATTGATTTCATATAGTCAAAAGATACTAGAAAATAAAGTTATGAGTAATGAACATACATAAACAATATACATATAGAGACCTGAAGTTACAAATATATTTGTGCTGACTTCATTGTACACAGATGGAGCCAAAATTGATGATGGAAAGTGTTGCAAGGAACTGCTTGTTCCTCCTGGCCTCCTAGAACCAGAATAATCACACAGAAACTGTATTAATTAAATCACTGCTTGGCCCATTACCTGTAGCTTTTTATTGGCTAACTCTTACATCTTAATTTAACCCATTTCTATTAATCTGTATATCATCACAAGGTCGTGGCCTACCAGCAAAGTTTTAGCACATCTACCTCTGGCAGTGGATCCATGGTGTCTCTCTGACACTTTCCTTCTCCCAGGATTCAGGTTCTGTCTTTCCCACCTACCTAAGTTCTGCCCTATCAACAGGCCAAGGCGGTTTCTTTATTCATTAACCAAGAAAAGCAACACACAGACAGAAGGACCTCCCACACCAGGAAACCTGACTCAGATGATTTTTTTTAAATTATTGTTCTTTATATATAACTTTACAATTAACTTATAGAACACCTAACTTTTAGAACATAAGCTGTAGTTGGTAGCAATGTTTTCTTTTATTTACAGATTGGCTGGCTTGAAAGTAGATTTAGAGGAAGCCATATGTGTGCCTTGAAAGAATTTAACATTGCTTTTCCTTAAGCAAGTGTTCGTTATACTTGTGTTCATTCACTGAAGGTACAGCACACACTGTGGGTGGTCTAACTAACGCCATTTGCAATGCCCAGACAAGAGATCTTACTGAGCAAATTTCAGGTAGTTTTAAGTAAATCATATTTTGAACAGTACTTCCAGCAATTCTGTGGATCAGAGTCATCATTTTATTTTTTGTTCATGCTGAAAAACAGCATTCTTTACAAACACTAAAGAGGTTAATATGAGTAAACACATTTCACCCTGTAATTTTTGTACCTATTAAGAAAAGTAGGAGTGAAATATATTTCATGATTATTTTTTCATAGAAAAAGGCATAGCAGTCTACATTTGGAACATTTCCACCAAGAATATGCTGAAGATAACAATTTTAAACCAAACAAAGATATGTTCACAGAGTAGTTAAGATGTAGTTTCGAACTTTTTCTGCTTGCTATTTATGTTTTTATATTATAGTTATTAACTTAGTTGGTGTGATCATTCTTGTGTGTGTGTGTGTGTGTGGTGTGTGTGTGTGTGTGTGTGTGTGTGTGTGCCCACAGCTGGAGGATGGAAGTCACAGGATGACTCGATGACTTGCTGGAGTCTATTCTTTCCCTGTGCTTTTTGGGTCTTGCCAATCAAGACCCCAAAAAAATCACATTATTGGGATTGAATGAAAACACCTTTGTTCCAAGAGCCATCTCACTGGCCCTTACTTTAGTTGTAAATGTTCAAGTGTGTGGCAGTGTACTTTATTCTGAAGGCATTTCCTCTATCTACTAATAGAGCTGACATTTTAATATGTATATATATATGTATATATATACATATATATACATATATATATATATTTGTGTTTTTTTGAGACAGGATTTCTCTGTGTAGCCCTGGTTGCCCTGGAATTCACTTTGTAGACCAGCCTGGCCTTTAACTCAAAGATCTGCCTGCATCTCTTGAGTGCTGAGATTAAAGATGTGAGCTATCACTGCCCAGATAACTTTTTTTAAATTTTTATAGAGCTAACCAAGATTCTTCATAGTGTAGTATTTTTTGATATCAGATCAAGGAGAAAAATAGAATAAATTTTTACATTTATCCTTATATTTAACCTGTTTGACGTAGCCTCTGTGGATGGTAACCTAGTTCTCAAATATGTTATTTAAGCAATGCCTGTTTAGTGTAAAATTCAATCATGTGTCTTATTATGCTAAAATATAAAATAAGTATCTGTTTATGAAGCAAGCTATGACTTAATTATTTTCCCTTTGCTGATAATAAATGTCCCCCATAAAAAATGGTAAAATAGAGGGAGAAGGAGGGGGCTATTGAGAGTCTCAGGATTGACCCAAAATGTTGAGAGGTAAATCATTAGAACTCTAGAACTCTTTAAACAAGAGCTTCCTCTTGTAGGTTGTATGAAACACACTTGGTGTTAAAACCCATTCTGTACTTGCAACAGTCATGACTCATGGCTTCCAGACTGAACGTCACTTAAAGAACTGAAGAACGGCAGCTGTGTACAGGTGTTTTTGCCATTTTATTGTTTTGTTTTTTGTTTCAGGTAGTTTCCCAGCATTTTTCTGTTTTTTCATTGTAAGTTGAGGATGATAGTTATTAACTTTATTTGATGTGGCTGTTCAAGAATGTATTGAGGTACTTAAAAACTATGCATTTTAAAACTCGATTAGTTAATAGGTTTTGCTGTGTACAGCAAATTATCAGAGGAAATTACGACAGGTAGTAGATAACAAAGGCATAGTAATGCATGAAGATGGAGTTTATTTCCATTGACAAAAATAGTGCATGTCTTTGTAATAATCTGTGATAAATATTAAAGTAGAATATATTTACCTGACTAGTAGACAACGTATGTTTTTCTAATTTTCTGGATTTCTACAACAAAATGGCATACACTCACAATGCTTGCTTCCTTATTTTCTCAAAAACTTCCTTAATTCACACAGATATAACCGTATTTTCACTCTGATGATGTCTTTCACCCTATCTGTTTACTTTGTAATTGGATTATGAATGAAAGATGCTCCTTGGGTTTCGGCATGAAAATGTAGAAATTTTTTTTTGTCACCACTGAAAGTCTAATTTACAATAGACTTCTGTAAAGCAAATGCTCATTTCATGGTGTCTTCCATTCTAGGTTAGAATGTCAGAATGTGACTTCTGAGCTGTGAAACTCATGTCTCTATGCTTTACTATCCCAGCTCAGTGGGCCAATTGCTTTACCCCGTCTCCGAAAGAGCCCGTGCCCTGAGGATGTGTCTTGAAGTGAGGGCCACAGGAGTGTTGCCAGGAATGAGGAATCATTACTACACATAAACCTCACTCAGTGTTGTGTGTGTTAGAGCATACGGTCTTAATAAAGGTGACTATTATTTATATATTTTATTTTCAAACTTTCCCCTCCAAATATAATTGATATGCTTCCATTGGTAGAGAGAAGAGGAACCACAGATTCTTTAAAATTAGGAAACTGCCAGTTCTAGTGTCTGTCCACTCCACAGATGAAAGTGCAGGCTGGAACTGAAGGAAGCAGATGGTGTGACTTCTCCTGAATGCCCTTCTAACCTCCCTATAATCAAATCCTGTCTACTGCCATCAGAGGGCTACTGCCATGGCTCAAATCGTGCTGCTGCCTCCTTACAATACAGTCAGGGCAAATGTGAGCTTTTGACCTAGCCCTCGCGGTTCTTATGACTTTCATTCATGGTCTTCCTTGAAACCCATTCTGGAGCTATAGTTTTAAATATGCCATGCTTTTCCATTCTCTGGGTTGCTTACACACATGTCTGACCTCTGTCTTATGCTACCAAACTCTCTCCTCCTGTCCTCTCACACACCCTCCTTTAACTGAATGAGTTGTGTTTCTATCTTTAGTCTACCTCCAAAGACTTCTCCCAGAGCTCCCCGAGGCTCCTGTCCTGTGCAGCTCCAAAACTCATTTCATTAATTCTTGTTATTTATTTATTCTTGCTTCTCTTTTTTCAAGAGTCTTCCTTTTCCTGGAGACAGGGACAATGATATCATAATCTTTCTCTCTTCAGTGTATTCTGATTTATATTTCCCCGGTACCTGTACCACTGTGTAATTGAATTAGTCAAAATTTCAATTCTTTATAATAAAGGAGACATAATTTTAGAGGCTTACACTTATTTACTTAGAGGAGAACTCATGTATCATGGCACACATGGAGTCCAGAGAACAACAGGGAAAAATCAGTTTTTTTCTTTCCATTATCTGGGTCCTCAATATGGAATTTGAATCATCAGGCTGGGTGGCACAATCCTTTACCAGCTGAGCCATCCCAGGGGATTAGAAGCACATTTTAAATAACAAAGTATATTCTAATATGAATACAAAATAACTGTAAATGGAACAGTTTTCATTTTCTTTTAGGATTTAGAACATTTAAAAACAACTTCTTTTAAAACATATGCACTACTCTTGTCCAAGCACTTGTGAGACAGGGGCAGGCAGATGTCTAATTGTTAGAAGCCAACCTGGTCTACAGATTTTCAAGTGAGCCAGCACTACATAGTGAGACCCTGTTTCAAACAAATAATTAAAAGAAAATAAGAGCAAAATCATTGCCCTAGTCTACCTGAGGCATGCAAATGAAGTGGAAAAACAAATGAAACATTTGTCTAATTGTTTTCAAGTATCAATACAGATTAACATAAAATAAAATAGTTCTATAACTGGGAAATAGTCCTGAAAACTTTCTTCTGTTTTGCATAGTCTATATACTAATATGGGGTCATCTATGTCTGTAGGTTTCTGAAGACAAATTAATGGTACTTCTGTTTCCAATTAGTAGCACATGCTCAAAATTGGCAATAGTTGATACTATTTCTAGTTTTTTAAGTTTTAGCTTATATTCTCTTTCTGTGTGTGTGAGTGTCTGTCTCTCTCTGTGTGTATCTGTGTACATAGACAGTGTAAATGCCTCTGAGGATGACTTTCTGGAGTAAAAGAGTTAATTAGCAGATTAATCAGTCACTTAGGCACATAACACATATTACTATTAATGCTTTTCAAATACATTTCAATAAAACAGTTGGAAAATTTTTGATGTTATACTTTGCAAATGAATTGTAATGATGACTAGTCAACAAACTTTCAGAAAATACCCAAAGTTGGGAATACTGGGTAATTCTTACAGTCCCAGCACTGGTAAGGCTGAGGAAGGAGATCAGGTACAAAGCTTGTTTGGGATAGGCGGTGGGGTCTTGTCTCCACAAAAAGATATTTGATTTTTACTGCACAATAACCTTAAATCTGTCAGGAAGAATAGGTGGGGAAAGGTTGCTGCTACCAGGACTGTCTGGTTAGGACTGTTGCCTTTATCTACTCTGAGTTAGCTGTGCAGTGGCTCAGGTATTTCTTCCTGCCAAGTTGGGTACAAGCTCCATTTCTGAGAATTATTCCTAAATTGTTGGAGGAACGCCACTTGTTTCATTCCCAGCTGCTCAACCCCAAAATAATCACATAGAAACTATATTAATTAAATCACTGCTTGACCCAGTAGCTCTAGTTTCTTAATAGCTAACTCTTACATCTTAATTTAACCAATTTCTAGTAATCTGTGTATTGCCACGTGGCTGCGGTTTACCAGCTAAAGTTCCGGTGTCTGTCTCCAGCGGGGCTACCTAGCTCCTCTTTAACTCCTCCTTCTTTCTCCCAGCATTCGGTTTATTTTTCCCTGCCTTGCTATGTTCCCCTATTAGCTCTGCTATAAGTCCAAAGCAGTTTCTTTATTCATTAATGGTAATCAAGCATACAGAGGGAAATCCCTCATCAATAAGTAGCACTTAATTAAATCCATTCTCATGAGTTTAGAACATTACTCCTCACACTGAATTTTTGTCCAGCTTTCCCCCCCTCTGTAACCTATATCCTTATCTCTTTCCTTTATTTCCCATGATTCCTATCACTAGACATTAGACCCTGCTTCCTCACAGGTCTGTAATCCCAGAGCAAACATTTGTCTCTGTTTTCTGGCGAATGGTGGATTTTTCTTTTCAAACTCAGAGTTTCATGAAACTTGAATTGTATTCTTTACTACTAAGCTAAGCACATGTGGGAGCACACTTGTGGGTACGTATGTGGAAACACACTGTGGACTCAGTCATACAGAAAGGCCAGGAAGAAACTGATACTGTTCTATGCTCTGACAAGCTCAGCAACATCTCCAGTTTAGAAAGCTCTTTCATTCCAGACTCTTTCCTTTGACTCCAAAGCATGCAAAGGCAGTCTGAACAAATTACCTAAGCAGCATTATTTTTCCAGTGTTAAATCTGTCTGTACTTAAAGTAATATTAATTCATGATAGTTCAAGCTGATGAAGTATTATAGTTTCCTTCTTATTTGTACCATAGTTAACTTTCTAAAATAGACGTTCGATGATTTCTCCATGAGTAGATAGGATAACATGGGAGTAATTCATGTTTTCCACAGTAGTAGGTCATAGTCACTCAAGCTGTTTTCAAATGAGACTATTACAGAAATGTTAGGTGGAAAGAAAAATTAAAAAAGAATCCTTTCTGTTCACACACACACACAAATATAGAAAAGTAGAAAAAAAAAGAATGAAACCTTCAAACAAAACTCAAACTCTTGAAATGTAAGATCTTCTTTTGTTTACCTCTTGGTTGTTTATTCTGCATTCTGAAAATATTGCCCAACCTGTTAGTTTTTGCTCATTTGGAAGTTCCAGGGTACTAAATCTCCTAAACACTTACTGCGGAACTAGTGTGCATATTCAAGAACCACAAATCCATATTATCAAATAGCGTTTCTTTACAAATAATAAAATGAAAAACTTAGAAATCTGACCTTTTGATAACATCCCATATACCTCATTGCTCGGTGACTTAGCATCTAAAGTGAGTGTTGGTCACTATGGCATCTGTAATGGTTCAGGCTCTTAGTTGTTCCTGGGCTACTCAATGACTGATGTTGAGGTGACGTGGAAGATTGGAGAGGGAACGAAAAGCTTGGCCTTAGTTCTCTATGGGAGTTGGGTTAGTCACTGTGTATTTTGCTTCTGTAAGTATTCCCTCGTTCAATGGTTATATTAGACTGCAGCATGGTTGGCTCTCTTCCATGACAATTGTGTGATTTTGCTCCACTGCCATATAGAAATAATCACTTCATCATCTCTGTTCCGTATTATTTGTGCATTATTTGTCCTCATAACTATGCATTATTAAGAGCTAACCATGTAACACTTTGCAGATTGAGATCCCCAGTGATAGTAGACCGTAAATAAAATAATTGAAACATTGAAATAAAAAATATGATACAAGCAGAGTGTGAAATTAGGTTAGACAAAGAACAGAGTAAGCTTTCCCCTATGCCTTGCTAAAACTAGGTTTCTTTTATGATTTGCCATTTTTTTTTCTGCTTAAGAGAAGGGCTTGTTATGCAGCTGAAAGCTGGTCTGGACAGTCCTCTTCCACAGTGCTTTAGAGTTGCATTTACTGACATGCCACTCTAATTCTTGTTAAAGAAACTTTTCCTAAGACTGTAGTATGGTGCTTTATTGAATGCATTATGGTTTACTTGAAGTTGCATAGAAATTGTAATTGGCTTGCAAAGAAAGAACAACTGATTGATTAAACATTCAGAATACGTGTCTGTAAGGAAAGAGACCTGGAGAAGAAAGGATCAGTGGCTGCTAACATATAGAAGGCCTGTGGTTGCTGAAAGCAAAAGCTAGTCCCTTCACTTAGTTTGTTGTTTTTCAAAGAAAGATAATGATAAAACAGCAAGAACGACAGATTACAGTTTCTAATTCTGCAGATTTTTCTTGGATTTTGAGCCATTGAACCTAAATCTTTGTGACTACAGAAATATTTGCTTAAGAAAACTTATTTTGAATGAAGAAACCATGCATTTCTTGCTTGTTCTTTTGATCTATAGAGTGAGTTCATTTCTAACTTGATGAATATATTACAAATGGTTTTCACCACACCCTATGGATCTCTGACTATTGAAGATTTAAACTCAAGAGGCTTCATGGTCAAATGTTTTCTAGAGAAAGGGATGAAGAAGGTGTGAAATTGATTGGGGGTGGAAATGGGGAGGTTCTGGAAGGAGTTCTGGGAGTTAAAACAGTCAACGGAATATATTGTATGAAGAACATTTTCAATAAAAAATAAGACTTACTTAATATGAATGAAATGACTTTATTAAAGATTGTATAAAAGAAAATAAAAAGAAAAAAATTAAAACAAGTTACATAATTTGGCAGGTCCCCATGCTGTCTCTAGGTTTTTTTTCATATCTGCAGAGAGGAAAGAATAATAGCAATTACTGGAGACATTTGTTGAAAGAACGAGGTGAGATAATGTTTGGAAAGTGATTAGCAAAGTGAACACAAGCAGGACAAGCCTGGGATTGCTGGCTATTGTTGTTTTTGCTTCTATTGTTATTAACATCTTAAGGAGAATTTTTTAGTATAATAGGCCTTCTAAAGAGAGGTTAGATATTCAATGTGCTCAACCATAATAGAAAAAGAGGGGATCCATGCAAGGTAGAAAATTTTATTGTCATAATTTTGTTTGTCTTTATTTACTAAAATATTTAAAAGTAAGAAAAGCAGAGTGGCAGAATTATGTGCATATATTTGGTGATACTAAACAAAGAATGGAGCACATTCATAAACAAATTCATTACATGTTTGCCTCCTCATACTCACCCAAATGCACAAAATAGTTATGGTTATCTCTGTAAAAGATACCTGGGAATAGCTAACGATCATTTTTCACTCTAAAATCTTTCATATGATCATAGCATTTCATTGCTTATTATTTAAACTACTAATATATAAATTATTGTAAAGGTACTACCACCAAAACTGTAGACAGATATATTGTCTCTAGTACTAATGAACTTAATGTGAATTAAGAAACCAGGACACAAAAGTAGATATGGTTTTTTAAAGATTTGGTGACAATTGTACACCTTTTTGTTTGCTAATTCTTTTTCCTTCCTTTCCTAAGACATGTGATAACATTCTGACTTATAATAAACTTACAGACAGAATTAAAGTGATTCTCCATTTTTATAGTATTCAAGTATCAGTCACATAAGATGGGGTTGCTTAGATTGTTTTTTGATTGATGGGTTAAGTGATTTGTGCATAAACATTTAACTGACAAAATATCACCAAATTGTGAACAGTAGAGCCTAGATATATTAATGTAAGAAGTCTATATGCTATGGTACAAAAAGGACTTGAGAGAAAACTGAGGAAACATGACTTCAAGCTTCACTATCTTTGATTTCTGAGGCTGGAAGCAGATCATGCTTTGTGGAGGAGATTATTTTACATGTTTCTGTCACACTATTCCTAGAGAATTTTTCCTTCAGTTCATGCAATCTTAATTATTAGACTTTGATCAAATCAATTAGTAGATGGTGTATGCTTACACTCACTTAACAATTCTCGAATCAATTGAATTCTGATAATTCCTGATGTAAATAAAATTACTTAATATTGTTTAATCGTGTGCCTAACTTAAGATATTCTGAGAGCCAGTGTTTGAGAGACATTGTTTATAATAAACTATATTACACATCAAGATACATTGTCCAGGTTTGGGCTTTTTTGCTTTCTAGTACCTTCTAGAACTGTATTTCTACATTATAAACAAAAACACACAGAAAATCATAACATCTAAAAATAAAAGAAACCTACTATTCATTTCCATAGGAAGTATGACTTTCAATTTAGATTATTCAAATCACAATCATAAGTTCATTCAGATAGATATAGGCAATCACTAATTAGGAGGAAAAGACAATACTAACATTATTATTGTTGTAATAATTTTCTGTTGAGTTTGATAACTTGCCCTTCAAAAGTGTAGCAAGCTTAAGGGTTTTCAAGAATATACCTCACCACAGTGGATATAGAAAAAATGTATTGCTAAGCCATCTTCATCAACCACACATTATTTCAAAGTTTAGCTATCTATAGTATAAAATATTTCTGTTATTCTAAGTTGCTGCTTAAAACATGGAAAAATATTATGCCTCTCTTCTTTGCTGGAGATTCACTGGAGCAGTATCGCTGAGCTAAATACCATGACATCTAGAAAGTCTCAGAACAACAGTGTTGATTTTCATTTATTTTAAATTCACATGAAATATTTGCATAACTCACAGAATTCAGAGAGGCTTCACCATGCCTCGGTCTCTGCATGGCTATTGTCTCTGAATCTTGTAGAAACAGCGCTCATGAAATGACTCTCAGATGATAGGCTTTTGGAGTAATGGCTTCATAGTTTTAGAATATATTTTGGGATTAAGAATTACAAATTGTCCTGGTTTCTGATCCTTCTTTTGTGTCTGACATTTTGTTCACAGGTAGGAAAAAGCTAATTTAAAAGATATTAGACATTAAAATATATGTCAACATGTTTATAAAGAAACAACTAAGAAACAAAACAAAAAAGATATCAGAAAGAAAGATAATAAAATTAAGACAAGCTGTAAACTTGTACTTTTTAAAATTTAAAAATGTAACAAACACCTGCAGGGAAGTAAACCACAATCCTGGAGTATTTTAACTGACCTCACTCATCAAGTGTTGAAGCAGGACTGATTTGAGTTTTAAAAAAAAAAACCTTTCAGTTTATGAGCTGAACGCCATGTGTCCCCAGGCCTTTTGAGTCTGTCCAAATCACAAAACAAGTCTAACTGCTACTAGGGCAAATGGTGCATGTGTTTTTACGAAAGAGATCAGTTCATTTCTCAAGAGTGCCGAGCCAGTAGCCAGCTATTGTGCTCTAAGTAAATACGCTAAGAGGTTACATGGAAAACATAAACAGGTGAGAGAATTCAGATTTAGTTCTTAGATAAATGAAGCCACTCTAAAGTACAGAGTATTGGGGCAGTAGGTTGGCTGTGCTTTGTTCCATTCCTTTTCTCCATGACTGCCCATGATGCATGTCTCATTTCCTGTGTGTTGACACCTGAGATCGTGTTACACGAAATGGATGTGGGGTGGGAGGGAGCTGAGGTCAGCTTAGGTGTCCTTAGGCTTGTGTCTGCTCCAGTCTGGAAATCACTGCCCCACAGCTCCGGATAAATACCCACTGCCCACACTTCTCTCAGTCTACCCTTTCCCCTTCAGCTGGTCCCTGGGCAGGTCTCCACCTTGATTTTATAGTTTACATTTACTGAGGTGTCAGAAATTCCCTGAGACTCCTCCCTTCCATGCTGACTTGTAAACCTGAACTTAAGAGGAAATTTTGGAGCTTGTCAGTATAAAAAAACAAAAACAAAAACCAAAACAAAACAAAACAAAAAAAACAGAAATGAGGCGTGTAGCAAATTCCTCACGGCACAGATGGAAATAATGTTCCATAGTTTAGAATTACAGGGTATGCTCTTAGAACGACGCTTCCAGAGCTTCTGTAGCCACGTCTAGATTCACTGTCAAAACAAAATTGGTTTTAGGTAATACCATACCTTTCCCACTTTATATCAGCTTTATATCAATTGCTGCCATATACAAACTGTATCAAGCTATTCCTTATACTATGGAAACAGTTTACAGATATAGCCAATTGTCTCTGCTGAACCCCTCACAATGGCCTTGCCAGGCCTGCTCTATATAGTGGCACTTTTTGTTAATGCAGAAAATAGGCTTTTCGTAACTGGTGAGGTAAATACGAATTTGATATTATTTTTTTTACCTTTTTAAAAAGCATGTATAAAATTATACATTTGTACATATACACATTATACTATTACATCTCAAAGACAAATATAGGACTTTTTTGGGGTACTGTTATATCTTCCAGTTTTTTGACATTCTCTTGTCTCTCCCTGACACTTGGCTATTCTGTCATAAAATCTACTAAGGTCAATGCTCATTTATCCCAGTATGCAGAGTCTATCTACTTGGGTGGCCGTGGAAAGGGGTCTCTGGAAGGTCTGATCCACTGGTTCCGATGGGAGGGAAGAGGTGTGACAAGCAGCCAAGCTTTCCAAGACAGCCCAGTGCCCATCCATTAAAACACAGTCAAAGCCCACAGTGCAGCCAGCCAATGTTCCCGAGGGTCTCCAAATCAAGTCACATTGGTTTTTAAAGAATGTACCATGTTTCAGGAGGCAATGGACAAGGGACACTTTGAACAGTGGTGGTTTTCATCTGTAGAAGAAGCTATTTGAACTCTTATAAAGAGAATTTTAGGAGTTAGCAGCCTCCCTGGAGAATTCAGGAAAACCAGTAAGAGAAACTAGTTTTCATCTTCTCATGAAGTTCTTCTCCAGAGCTATTGACATTCGCTGCAGAGAATGGATGTTGCGCTTCACCCGGTCCTCCAGGGAGGAAGTAGATGCACTTTCCAGCTTCATGTGCTGGATGAACTTGCCAGAGCGAGAGTCTAACTTCTCCAGTCTGCGCTCCCGCTCATCTTCCTTGGCGTGTTTCCTGAGGGTGCTGAGCCTCTCCTCCTCCCTCCACTTTGCATTTTCCATCATCTCCTGCCGTTTCCGCTCCAGTTCCTCTGCCGACAGTTTTCTGGTGTATCCGGAAGCATGCCGCCTCTGGTAGACCTCCTTTTTAGGTGATGGGCTATCTCTCTCTTTCCTGTTTACCTTAGAGGCATGCGGTTTGCTGGGCCTTGGAGACCATGATCTTCTGCCCAGGGATCGAGACCTCCTGTCCCGGGACCTCTCTTCCTTGGAGCTCTTCCTGCTGACATGTCTGAGAGGGGAGTGGGAGGAGCTTCTTGAGCGGGAATGGTTCTTCATGCCCCTTTGCTCAGCCATCACAGAGCCCTGCAGCCCCTGGTCACGGTCAGAGTCCCTCACCTGTAAGCCATATCCGGGGACTTTGGACAAAACAGGAAAGGAATTTGCCATCTTCTTTTGCGATCTGCACTGGCTGTGCTCATCCTCGCTGCTGGAGCGATCACTACTGGAGCTTCTGTGTTTGTGTTTCTTGTGCTTCTTTTTCTTCTCCTTCTTTTTCTTTTTCTCCTTTTTTTCCAAACTCATTTGCAACAACTCTGATTTTCTTCATTTTCACAGGATTGTTCAGTACCTCTCTTTTTTTCTCCTCCTCTTTCTTCCTGATGATGAAGAGAGGATCTTCCCGGATTTTGCTGGCCATGTCAAGAAGGGAACTGGCACCCGAAGGGGCAAAGATAGAGCCTGGAGGAGTCCCGTCTCAGAAGAACAGCCTCCTTCCTTCTCCTCCATCTTCTCAAAAACATACTTGTCAATGGGGCGACCCAGCAGGTACTCATCACGGTTCACCATCCCACCAGGACCCTGGTACATCCAGTCCAACTTTTCTTCTTTCTTCTTGACAGCCCCAACATCCTCAGCATAGCGCTGCATCTCTTCCCGAGCTCTCTCCTCCCTGAGCTCCCGCTGCAGCTCCTGGATCTTCTTCCGCTCGGCCTCATGCTTCTGCTCTGCCTTCCACACTTTCTCCACATTTCGAAGGGTCTGTGGGTGCCAGCTCTTCTTCAGGTTCAGATCTCCGCCTCCCATGACGGTGGAGACGTTTTCTCAGTCCGTGGACCTGAAAGATTCAGCGAAGATGAAGAGGAACGGGTCTCACTTCTGAGACCGCCTCTCAGGACCTAATCCCTAAAGGAACCAGCTGCCCTTTCCCCGCCCGCTCTGAATTTGATATTATTGACCATGTTCCACAGAGATCTTCCATAATTTGTCACCATAGTTATGTTAATTAGAAACATACAAGTGAGGAATGCTATGGAAGGTAGAAGGCCACCTGGTGACCGAATCAGAAATGAGGGCAGGAGCAGCGTCAGCTCCCTCTTCCCCACTTTTAGAATTCATTCTATCTATCAGTTGTCTATATATTTATCTACAATTTTTCTGTATACGATCCTTTCTTGATCATAAAGGAAAATGACAGCTATTCATACTTAGATTTAGTTGTTGTTGTTGTTGTTGTTGTCACTCAAAACAATAACCAACCTGTTTTTGGCTAATTCTGACTTTAAATTCACAGGGAAAGGATTCTCATTGCCTCAGCTTGACTCAGGTGTGTCAGGTAAGACCAATGAACTGGGAATGAAGCAGGGACAGTTGGGTAGCTTTCTACAAAAGTCCAAGAAAAGCTCAAGAGAATCTGGAGAAAGACTGGCAAGGCAAGAAGCTTAACTGACAGTTGTGAGGCAGCCACTGAGTATGACTGCTGTGCTGGAGAAAATGAGTAAGACTAAGGTCTGCTTTGAAAATGTTCAGGAGAACAGCAGCTCAAGAAGCTTCTGGAGTATACTACAGCAGGGAACAGGGCGCAGCAGGGTTTAGATTAAGTAGCTAGGTGATTTTGTACTTATGCAATATTTAAAAATTAAAAAAAATGTATGGGGTGAAAATGAGACAAGTGGGGAGGAAGAGAACTTTAATGAGTGAAGCCCGGTTAAGTCTGAAAGAGAGGCAAAAACATGCTGTACAGTTGTTGTGGGCTTAATCCGCAGAGACAGAATGAAAGACAAAGAGCACAGAGTCCAAATAGCAATGTTAAGTTAAATTCTCCTGTGGAAGACATGACGATGCTTTGAATAATCACCTGTAGTATCAAGTCGGACTAAAATTAAGTGGGACCACAACTTCTTCCTTCTCCAAACCTCTCTTGGTATCCATTTCTTTTCCTCTGTCATTTGCCCACATGCAATTTTATTCTAACTGCAAGTAACAAATCATTTAGATTGAACGTTTTAAAACAACTGAAAAAAATGGTGTAAATGAAATTTATTTGCTCGCACACCAAAATACCAACAATGATTTGGAATACCTAATGAAACTGACAGTACTGGGAATACATTTTGAGCAACTACTGCAATTCAGCCAACGTACTGGATAGGTTGGTTCTGTCCAGAGATCAGCGAAGAATGTATATATATATATATATATATATATATATATATATATATATATACCTTATAATGTGTTAGTCTGATGGTTCTCAAACCTGGACATACATTAGAATGATCACAGAGCTTGTTCAAATGGACTTTTTGGCCCAATCCCTAGAGTTCACATTCACTATTTCTGGCTTGGAGGTGGGGAGTTTGCATTTCTAGAATTGTCCATGTGCTGTAGATAAGACTCGTCCTGGGCACACTGGGAGAGGAGCTGTGTGAGGAGACACAGACTCTAGTTAGTTGACTCTTCACTAGCCAAAGCACACTACTAAGCACTCCTGTTTAGTTATTGCCACTAAGAGACGACATTTTCTATAAATCCAGTCTCATTTCTGTGTATTGTTCAGCTGTATAACTTAACAAAATTATTGATAACAAGATCAAATAAATCCAGTGTTCAAAGACGAAGGCTCCCTGTTTACTCAGTAAAAATATTTCATCAGCTTTACGGCCTCATTTCTAATTGAGCTGTTGCTTTAATTTAACATAAAACTTTTCCTTCTGATCTTTGGTAAACATCCGGTCTTCGATAATCTTTTAAATGGGATGGCCAGTGGTTCATTTATTGCAATAATTAAGATGGATAACAGCGTGCCTGCTGAAATGACTGCACTTGTGTTTAGTGTGTAAATTGTGTCCCTGCTATGAAAGCCTCTTTTACTGCTTTTGCCCTCGTCCAGCCTCTTGCATTCTAAGCCATTAGCCACAGCATGTTTTGGAAAGGTATTTATAAAGAAGTTGGTCACATTTACCAATTTTTTGTAATTATTAATTCATGTCTTCAGTTTCTTTTAGTACTGAGGATTTCCTCTCACTTTCATTCTGCCAAAGGGACAGGGTAGAAAAAAGAAAAGCCTTCTAAGATTTGTAAACCTATTTTTTATTTTAAAATCTTTCTACTTTTGTCTTGTTCCAGTTTTCATCTCTTCAGTTTATGACTCTTATGTGACTATGGGCAGTTTACGCTCAGTACGTACAAGTGCAATGCCAAATGTGAATTTCTTATACGATTTTGAAATGGAGTTAGCAAAAGACTTGTAAAAATATTGCTTGCACTTGGCCACTTTTTTTATTTCAAAACTATATGTACTTCAAGCTCTAAAAAAAGTTATTCAGATAAATGAACAGTAGTCAGGTAATGTTTGTATCCATCACTGCATCCAGAATATTTCAGTTAATATGTGTTTGCTTTTCCAATTTAGCTTCGACGGAAATTGAACTCCTGTTACCCACCTGTTTTAGGGTAGTTCATTGTTGTTATATTTACAGTATTTTTCCATTTAAATATTGTAGATCTGAAAAAATAAATTATGCTCCAGAAGTTGTCAGAGTGATATTCGTTAGTATCTATGTCAATAGCCTCCTGAAATAATTTAATAACTGAATAAGGACTGTCCACAGGCAATACAAGCTCACTGTCGCATAGGCACGCTCTTATTAACCTGCTTATGCTCATGGTCTGCGATCCTTCAAATGTCTTATTGGGTTTCACGAGGAAAACAAGCAATAAACCTAATGGAATAAGCCAAAGACTATACTGAGTTAATGTCTGTAGTAAATATTTTTATTATCTTTATGATTTAATGTTATATCTTGATAGATTTATGATTTTAGACTAATTTCTTAGGTTGTCTTTTCCTAATGGCCCAAACAGTAGGGAAAAAAAAAAAAAAACCCTGTCTTTCCTGGAAAATATAAACGAGCTGCTTATACAAAGACAACAAGACTTACTCTGTTTGCCAAACTTTGGCTCTTTTTCAGCATTCTCCATGGGCCTGAGAACACAGAGCTCTCTCACTTACTAATGGCTAAAATTAACTTGCTTATCAGACAGCCTGCGTTCCTTTGTATGAAAAGTGCTCTGAAGAGGAGCTGGATTTGTCCTTGAGCTCCTCACCCTCCTTCTCATTGCCACTACTTCTACTCTGTCAATGACTTGTTACTGTCTTTATTTTTATCTATCTACTACTATTGCAGTGCCAGGAATAGAAGGCAAAGCCTGGCCCATTCTAAAATTACTCTGCCAAGTAAAAGATCCCCAACCCGTTTTGTCTTTCTTTTTTATGATGATTTTGCATGTTACTCCCTTTTAAATTGTAGCAACTGATAGAAGTAACTACAATATTCTGTATAACGTAATAATACATTATGTAGGCAAACTTAAATAATCAAAAGAAGAATGGGAAAGCAAATATTCCTACTTCGAATCCTCAATACTGTGATGGAGTATATATATATTTTTACCACTTTTGGAGATATTTGAGAGCTTTTATTCTGCCACTATAAAACAGATTTTTATTTTCTTTCTAATGAGGTTTTCAAAACTGCCTTTGCAATTCAAGTATCTAAATATTCTAGATGTCAGTTTATTTCTGAATAGCAAATTAAAGTATATAATATTTATGTTTATACATATTGCTTATACATAAAAAGTATATTATATATACACATATATAAAATAATACATACATATACAGATACTTTAGTGAATTTTAAATTTTACCTGGCATCTTAAAGTAGTCTAAAATAATAGACTGCTCTGACACAATGTATCATTTACACTTCTATAATGAGTTTATTAATATCCCTTTGTAATATACATTTGAAACTATGATACAGAAGTAAGAAGAATGCTTGAAAGATCTTAGCCATGTTATAGAGTTGAGCAAAGGTTCTTGGAATATATACAGAGGGAAAGAATCAGGCCTAGACAGATCGGAAGAACTCTTCAAGTGAAGGTTTCTATGTAATGGGGTTGAACTTTCCATGGTCAAGTGAAGAAACTAATTTACTTATTTTTGATACCTTAGGTAAACCAGTGACAAGTTTTTGCTCTCACTACCTAGTCATGTGTATTTGACCAAATATCACTGGTCAATTAAGTAATAATCCCTAGGTCTGGGACTCTGCCTTTTGTACTTTTTGGAAACTTTTCCACAGACTCTTAGTGTAGCTATGATTAAGAACCACTGCTTAAATGAGACGAATAGAGAAACAGTAATGACTGTGTAATCCCGTGATGGGAGTAATGACAAAAGTCATCGAAACCAAGTGACTGTGATAAGACTTGGGAATTTTACGAGATTTCCCCATTATACCAAAGGCAAGTAAGAAACTTCAGTTAGATTATCCAATGACTACATGTATACTCAGTGGAAATTTTTGTTGTTATTGAGAAATATGTCAAAAATTGTCACACTGATAAGACTTCCCTGTCCTAAGCATGAGTAACTATTATGTCATATGTTGTCAGTGGGAACTGTATGAATGCTATGAATTCAGGTCAGATCAATACGTTTAATAATTTATTTTTTAGAGAAGTTTTAAGGTTCACAGCAAGTTGTAGTGGATGGCACAAGGGATCATCATGTACCACTTTCCCTACCTTACTGCCAGTTTCCCTCCCCAGAATGCTATGAATGCTACAGCTCAGCATATGTACCTCCCAGAATTGATAGTTTAGATTGGAACATTTTCTGGGTGTAGGAAGTGCATAATCACATTGATACTTATTTTTAAAATAGAGGTAACCACATGATTTTGAATTTGATATTGGTAACCTTAAAATACTGGATTTATTGTATCTTAATAGTCACCTTTGGATGTTATGGGGGCACCTTAACCGTGAGTGGCTGTACCACTGGCAGGTTCAGTCTCTAAGATTGTCAATCTGGGTCATCCAGAATTAACACAATGGGAAACATTGGTTGGGCAGGCTGGGAGAAAAATCACAAAGATGTGCGGTCTAGTTGAGAAATGAGGAAGAGTGTGATGTGACAGTTCCTATAAAACTCCTCAGAGGATTAGTTGGGTCAAAATTAATGGGGACAGGAGAATTTTTGTCCATCCAGTGTGTCAGTGTTATATGTGTGCAGAAGAGGGCAATGCATGTGTGTTTGCCTACCCAAAGTATTGATATCAGGCTCTGCTAAGTTGGAATGCTATCAACAGTGGTGTAGGTTCACTAATAAATATAAATGTTAACCCCTGTATTCTGTTTGCCTGTCAGAGGCAGACAGGCTTCAATCGGCCTAACAACATGTTAGCAACACCTAGACTGAGAAATCTAATTACATTTTGACCACTGTTAAACTGCCTTATCTCCATGCTTTAGGCTCTTTGTGTATAAAAAAATGATAGGCGAAGGCCTCCTTCACCCAAGGGCTTTCCACAAGGAACAAATCCTAAAAATGATTATTGGGCACTTTAAAGTTCAAATGGTTATGAAAAGTTAATTATTTTTTCACTATTCCACTGACATTTGTACAAGAGGAAAACCTAATATTTTTCATTATAGCATTGTTAATGGAATTTAACATTTTGTTTATCACTACAATTCTCAGTACTCATGTACCCTTCTTCTCCTAACTCAATATTGGAGTTATTTATCAACATACAATATTGAATGATATTTTTGTTATATAAGCTTTCAAATATTCATGTTAATGGAAAACCTTAATGCATATCTTACAAGACATCAGCCTGTCAGAGAGTGATCTCAGGAAGGGAAAGGGCCAGAGACCCAGAGTCCCCAATCTGAATAAATATATTGCAGTATCTTTGTCAAATGGCAAATTTTTTTCTTAAAGATTTAGGGATCAAGAATAACCCAGCTGAACTAACTATGTCATTAAGAGGAATTGAGAGTACTAAGGAGGCATTTCCCAGTTCCACAAGACATTTCAAATTCCAGTTCAGTTGGATGTCCCAATTACTAGAAGAAAATGCATTAGCCACGAACAGCAGAAGAAGTAGCAATGGTAGCAGTAAACCAAGACCAGGAGCAGAGCCTTAAGTAGCAGTCACAGACCACAGAGATATAAGCAACATGGTGACTATAATTGGACAAGGAGAAATAATAGCAGAGACAAAAGAAGAGATGGATATGATCTATTGATAATTAATGGTGTGCCAGGCATCATGCAAAGATTTCTTTATGATATAATTCCTTTAATTCTCAGAATGGTTTCTGTATCATGAAACTCTTCATTTTAGGAAATATTTTCATACAGAACCAAATGACATGTTTACCAAAAAACATGAGTAAAAGACCCATGGGGAAATATATGCTACTTATAGTTTAGAGGCGCCAGCTAGTCACTTGACTGGGGCTGATCAGACTCCACCTAGCAGTGTTGTCTTCAAAGGTTCTCTTGTCATCTGTCAGCAGAGAGCTTCTGAGGCTAAAGAGAAGAGCATAGTTTTGGTTTTGAGCCTAGCTTTTAACAGCTGAGCCATAAATGTTATCTAAATAAAATTAAAGAAAAAAGCAAAGAACATAGAGACTGCTATGTGTTACAGGTTTGAGAAACCAACAGAGGAGAGAGAGAGAAAAGTCAAAATGAAAGAGCTAAAATGAAATACAATAATTTTCTACTCAACAGTAAAATTTAGTGATCCATAGTCATTTGATGTAATGTATGTAAATATTAATTCTGTGGCACAGATTATGTTTAAGAAAGGTACAAACTGTGATTTAGATTTTGACTTTTAAAAATCCCATGTTTTTTCTTTTCCATCTGGGATGACTGACAACCTGCAGCACTACCTTCTTCGGAGGGAAAGTGACTTATGTATAGGCTTGAAGTCAGTATGAGCACAAAGCAAATGATGCATGTATTTCATTCAGAAACTTTCCTTACTTCAACATGCTGGCAAAACATTATGAGAGTATGTGATAAAAGTCTGAAACATATATATGGATATATGATAGCTCTGTTTTGTTTCTTCCTTTGTAAAATATGTATAAAGATAGCTCAGTGCTGTATTGATGAAGTCAATTCATTGTTAACTGTTTCATAGAGTGAATGATGTGTGATATGCATAATGAAGATCATATTTTAAATGAACCTCTGATAGCAATACTTTACAGTTTAGGCTAAGTATAAAGGAATACATCTATCCAATGTTTCTTTCTAGCATTAATTTCTGCCTGGGTTGACTAGTGAATACAGATATAAAATTGTTTCGCCATCTTCTTTATATGCATTTGTATATTATTCCAATCTTGCAGACCTGCAGGGCTGTGTGGTAGTTTAAAATGTGTCAATTCTATAGTCAAATATATAATTTTTATTTTCTCCTCTAGTAGTTAATAGGAAGTTGAAAATTTCACTTAATCCGTCTATAGCCTTACTGTCCTCTGTAATATGAGAGAATTGATGGTTATCTGCTATGTTGCATATAATTAAGGGTAAAACCAAGTCAGCAATCTCTGTGATTAACACAGAGCAGGCTTGCCATTGACTAAGGAACGTGTCCACAGTTCTTCTTTATTGCAATGTATATTTGATTATCAGAGGACTCCTAGTAATTATAATCTTTTGTTGCAGGAAAGCAAAAGGAAACATGAATTGAATTCAATATGCACATACTTTTTAAAGAAAATTTGTAATGATTTTGAAGGGTAGTGGCCTAGTAATTAAGGTGTTCATGTACTTAGGCCTAAGATGGACAAGTCATGCCCTAGAATGTCATTCATCAAATATTATTTAGTTAAATTTAGAATTTTTAATGCCTACCTTATGCAAAGCACCATGCCCAATTTAGGCAAGGAGAGAAGAGAAATATAAATAATTAGGCACAGTTCTGGTGACTTAAAACACAGTTGTTAACAGAAACAGAATCATAGACAAATGCCTTTGAAAAAACACATATGAAGTTAAAAGAGAAAGATTTGCTCTAAGTGGGATGAGCTGGGCAACCCCTGGTACAGCTGGAATGGGAAAAACTACTCTAGGGTTTGGTACACTCTAGGAAAGAATTTCAATTCAGTTTAGACTTGAGGATGCATAGCACATTTTCAGGGAAGTTAATTTCAAGATACTTTTGTACAACTTTATTTGTGAGGTGGTGTTTCTGTAGAAAAATCAGATGTCAGTGTATAGAGGCATATTATTTGTGTTTTAATAAATAAGATTTGCCTGAAGATCAGAGGGCAAAGCAGCCACACTAGTCAGCCATACAGGCCAGGGAGTAGTGGCACACATCTTTAATCCCAGGACTCAGGAGACAGAGAGGGAGGAAGCTCTGAGTTCAAGGCCGCCCTGGGCTACACAAGATCTATCCAGAAACAGATCCAGGTGTTTGTGTTTCACATCTTTAATCCAGTGTTTGGGAGTCACACACTTTAATCCCACTAGAGAAGTGGAGACAGAAGCTATATGGCTGGGCAGAGAGAGCAGTATAAAGAGGAAGAAACAGGAACTCACTGGAGTATGGAGTCTGAGGTTTCCTGGAGACAGGATCTCACCCTTTTGGTCTGAAGATTTGGTAGAGATAAAAGGTCTCTCGTGTGGTTGACTGCTTTACTTTTCAGATCTTCAGCTTGAACCCCATATCGGTCTCTTTTTTTTTTTTTTTTTTTTTGTGCTACATCAGTGCAGCCATAGACAAATACCATAGAGTTAAGTTATAATTACAATGAAGGTGGATTTGAATTCTAGGCCAAGGCCCTTTGAATTTTCTTTGGATATATAAGGAATACATCAAATTTCCCGAAGTGAATGGATGAAGAGATCTAATGTTTATGTGAGAGAAATGTCTATGATGCTGGTGTGTCATGTGTGCATAGAATGTATTTGGAGGCATAACATAGTAGTAGGTACTAGATGATGACTGTTCTACAAAGTCTACTAATGTCTCTTTATCACTGCATCAAAGCTATAGGAACATAGAATATTTGACATTCTTATAAGATTACTTAAAGTGAAAAAAAAAATCTCAAAAGAGAAAACAGACAAAACAAAATAATAAAACTGAATTCTAAAAAGATGTATAGTTCTATCAAATATGAGGGGTTGTAGAAAAATAAAAACTAATTTATGTACAGACACTTTAATTCAAAATGCCCACCCTTACGGTTTCAGTAGAGAACACATAAATGTTTGCATGGCTGACCAATCCATGGCTTTGGGGCTAGTCAGCAGGTTCCTTTCTTACAGTATAAAGCTATTACTGGAAAAAATGTCAGTTTCCTATGTCAGAGCTAGTTCTGGAGAACTTGCCATCAGTGCTTCTTGTTTATCTTTAACTACACACAGTTTCTGGTTTCCTTTTATTTACTTCCAAACACAGGCTGAGGGGTGTGTATAGAATTTTCTGATTTTAGGACAACAGCGTTTTGTACTTCATACTTCATTTTTTGGAAAAATTTCATCGTATCTAAAAAAATCCTTATTCCCTGACCAAAGTGAAGACTCGTGATTTAGGCTCCCTGGAAATGAACATGGTTGATTATGTTGTTGTTGGTTGGTTGGCTTTTACCTTTGTTGTGTCCCTAGCCTTGGAAATTCATGGTTATACTTCCTCAGAACACTATAAGAACTGCACTTCTGTCTATTACACATGTGATGAGCATGTTGAGGCACCCTACTTGCTCTCGTCGAATACACTTGGTAAAAATATCACTGGCTGCACCTTATGCTCTCTCTGGAGAACTGTACAGCATTTTCAGGATCTTAGTCATGCAAGACAGCACTTTATAGAACAGCTGGCAGTATGTGAAAGCCATAGCTGGTGTTGGTGCCCTGTCTGTGACATCTGTCCTTCAAAATGTCCTTGCCACTTTTTTCACTGAGGAATAAATTACTTGGACTATCTTGGAGTGACTTTTAGAACACCACCAGAACTCTTGGACATCTTCAAGCACTGTGACATTTTGTTTCTCCTTAATGTTTTCTTTCATACATTCTATCCAGCTGGCATTGTCTTATAGTAGCTCTGTGATATTGATAGAGCTACATACTTTTCAATTCTTACTTATTCCATTAACAAAATTGAGAGAGTATGAAAAATTAGATCAGAGGTTATATTAAAATGAATTTGCATATACAGATACAAATATATTTTATCTTGAATTATATATAATTGTAACATATAATTATATATGTTCTTAAAATTATATATGTTTTATTAAAAGGTATAACTATATATAATACATATATAATTTGTTCAATAATCAGTTGTTTATTGAGGCAGATTCTCTCATGGAATTAGAGGCCTGCCATTTCCATCTAGTCTAGCTCTCAAGAATGCTTGTCTCTGCCTTCAAGTTCAGGGATTATAGATGTCTACCAGATATGTCTGGCTTGTTAAGTGGATACAGGGGATTCAAACATTAGTCTTCATGCTTGTCCAGCAAGTGCTTTACTCACTGAGCTATATCCTCAGTCTCATGTAACCGTTTTTTTGTTTTAGTGTATGTGTTTGTTTGTTTAATCTTGAGATTATAATTTAGCTGCTTTGACCTTCCCTTTCCTCTTTCCAGGCCCTCCCATAAACCCTTTTCAGCTCTCCTTCCAATTTATGACCTCCTTTTTCATCAATTATTATTGCATGTATTTATTTCTAAATGTAACCCATTGCCGTCAATAACATTAATTGCATGCATGACTGCATGATTTCAGTGGTGATTGTTTGGCACTAGAAAATTAACCAACTGATGAATTGGTGTGGTCTTCCCTAGTGAGGAGCCCCTTTTCTGCTCCTAGCTTCCCAGTTGCCTATAGTTGTTGGAGTGGAATTGATGTCCCATGGTCTTTTTGCTATCCAGTTTGGCAGACTCATTTAAAAAAAATTCATTTTTCTGTTAGCTATCTGGAAAGGCAGGTAGACCAACATCCTGCAGTCTTTAGGCCAGGGTTTTGCGATGTATTACAGGCTGATCTGACCTTGAATTTATCCTCCTCCTGACTTAACCTTGTGAGAGCTGGTAATGCAGCCATGCAATAGTGCATCTGGGTAGAGCAGTCTCTTGAATTATTTTCCACTTGCTTCCACCCACCATATTATACAGACAGCCATCCAGATAATTCTGCTTATTCTTCTCCTCACTACCACTTGCATCTCATTTGCTTTGTTTGTTTATGCTGTCATCACTCCAAGGTCAAACTACAATCATTTCTTGAATTAACTGCTCTGTTATCTAGTTTGTCCCTCCATGTTTCTCTTTCATTATTTATAATTAATAAATTATAATATTTCCAGAAAGAGTTTTAGAAAATTCAAATCTGATGTTACATCTTGCTTAACATGTTTCTGTAGCCTCCTACCTCTAGTTTAAAGTCTAGAATTATTGACCCCATTTATATTAAAACCCTGGCACTTCTTTCTCTTGGCTTAATTTCTTATTGTTCACTTGCTCTTTACCACCTTTGTCCCCAGGGATCAGTTTTTGTGAACTTCCTTGATTCCCTCCCAAAGTCACCCAGCCGTCTCACACTATGCCTCTGTCCACCTCACTTCAGCCTGGAAGACATCATTGAGTCTCTAGCTCATCAGGAGTGTGAGGACGCACAGATGTGAGCTTGTTCCATTTTGACTGGAGTTCAGAGAGTTTGAGCTTATTTTTGCTCTTTCAAAGTTGTTGACAACAGGTGTGGCTATAAACTAGAAACCCTGACCTAGGGTGTGGCTACTTGATGTTTTGGACATTAAGATGGCCCATAGAGGTGTATCCACTCCACCCTGACCAAAGATCAGAGAATTCAAGCCTATTCCTGGTCCTTCATTTTAAAATAGTAGGTTTGACATAGGGAGTGGCTGTCTACAGGATACTTGATCTAGGTGTGTTCACTGTACATCCTGCCCAAAACATCAAATGCTTTACTCAGGAAATAGTGGCTTGTTGTCTCCAGTATTGAAGCCCTGATTGACCTTTGTGTCATATTAAAGCAGTCTTTTGCCTTCTTCCCCCCTTTTGTATTAGGGAATAAAAGTGTGTGAAAATTAAACATGGGCAAATTCAGAATTCAGTATTCACTAGTTGTCCTCCCAATACTATCCGGTTCCTCTGTGTTTCTTTCTTATCTCTGTTCCTCCTACCTAACATTTCTAATCCACATGCCTCTACCCTGGAATATATGAATCCATTTTGTCTGGACTACAACAGAAGTCACCACAAAAAAAAAAAAAAAATGTGGCTTGCGAAGCAGAAGGTCTAGTAACGTTTTCTGAAGTTTTTTTGATACCTCCCATGCTCCGAATCTCAACCAACCCTGATACCCTATTGTTATGTTCTATGGCATTTTATAGTATAACACTACAAACACTATGTTGCACTTCCTATTTCAACATGGGATATTTTTTAAATTGTTTCTAAGATCTTTGAAGACAGAGACAATTTCACTTTTTTTTTTTTTTTTTTTTTTTACCAATTTGGTCTGAATATAAAATATGGCTGAAATTTAGTATAAAATCATTATACTCAGAGGAGTATGATTGTTGAGTTAACTGGATGGATGTTAATAAAAAAGATTAAATTCTCTATTCAGACTCCCATCTCAGATTTTGGCTTGACCACTTCCTTATTCTGCTACCTTGAAAGTGTTTTTTAGTCTGTTTGTTTTTTCTTCTATCAGGAAATAGTGAAACAATTGTACTTGGTGTAATGGTAAAAATAAAACGGCACCTTTCCCCAAGGGGCAGCAGTGGGCGGCACACCATGAGGGGCAGCGTATCCCAGGCACAAAGCTGCATGGTGGGTGAGAGACCTGGGAGGGTCAGTCAGTCCCATGAGGAGCCCTGTAGGGTGAAAGACAGAGACAGATATACACGCTGTGCAGAGAAAGTGTTTATTTATTTAGTGGGTTATGGAGGGGAAAGGGAAAGAGGGGAAGGGGAGAAGGAGGAAGAGCAGAAGAAGGGAGAGAGAGAGAGAGAGAGAGAGAGAGAGAGAGAGAGAGAGAGAGAGAGAGAGAGAGAAACAGAAAGGGGAGAGAGGAGAGAAGAGAAACTACCTCTTCGGGAGAGAGATTTTAAAATAGTGGGAGAGCTAGCAGGCTAGAAGCAGAAGGAAGATTTGCTGGCCTTGGTGGACAGGGGAGGGAGTGGGTGGGACTTGTCTCTTAAAGGGACAGGACAGATTATTACACTTGGTTCATAGTCATTGTGAGAGTTAAGTGGGTAAGCATGCAAATCAGTTAACATTTTCAGAATGTGTTTTCTATAAATGTTACTTCTTCTTTTTGTCATTTATATGCACAGTTGTTCTGTTGACATGCTGTCATTTTGACCGCGGTGAAAAAATCCTTCCACCTTATTACATATCCTCTTTCAACAAGTAGATTATCTTTTTTTCCCCTTTTGTCAGTATTTGAAAGTCTCTTAATGAGTCAGTTTAGTATTAGAGAACTTATTATCATGTTTCTCTTGAGGGATAGTTTTTGTTGTTGTTTGCAATGGTTCACAAAAATAGTTGACCTAATGGTTAAATGTACCAAAATATAGTCATTTTGCTGCTGTGCAGGGCCTGACTGTGTACTGCATTTGTGCTGACTCAGACTTCAAACTGTGCTTCATTCTGACATCCAATTACTGTGTAGCCATGTGCCTTCTTCCACACACAGTTCTTTAAATTCATCTCATGTGCTCACCACTGTAAATCCTGCATGTTTTTAAAATGTCTCTAACTTGTCTTTTTAAAAGTAAGACCCAGAATAATGAAGTTGAAGGGGTTGCCCTTTGTTGTAATACTAAAATGCAGTCTTTACCAGCTGTCCATTTTTAAATGAGTTTTCACTTTCATACATGGGGTATTTTGTGTGTTAGCTAGCTGTTGTTTAAGAATGTAAATGGACAAAAGGCATTGAAGTTAATTCTCTGTTCAGAAATAGCAGAGAGGTTGTACTTCTTGAATCCACAGTCAAGCAAAGGTGCCTCTTTTTGTCAGCTTGCACTTCCTATCATGAGATTAAAAAGAAAAGAGATTTAATGAGAGATCACATTTGTTCCATAAATCCAAGTGTCCTGAGGCAGCAGACTGCTATGGTGTGGGACTGGACCATTTGTTTGCAAGTTTGTGGTTCTATTTGTTTTGTTGTGCTAAGTTAACTTGGAGTATTACATCTCATCTTCCTCATATTGTGAGGGGGAGCTAGCATTTTAAGGCTAACCCCAGAATACAAATGAAGGATTAAAAGTTGTGTATTTAAAAAAGAATATCATCACAATAAAATCCAATATTGCTACTGTATTTAATCTTAACTTCACCTTCTTCTGTTACCTATATTTAGTATATAGAAAGAGAGCTGCTGCTACTCACAGTTGGAATTTTCCCTGGACTCTGTGTTCCTAGACACCAAAGTATAAGACCTTCTGTTTTTGTTTTTGCTTTTCTCAGGTACCATTTATCCATTTATTCTGATCATTGTTCCTACAAGTATAACTCCTTTATTGATTTCCTTACCAAATTTTTTTTTGAACAGTTGATACCTTCTGTTCAGATCAAATCCCAGAACATGTATTGGGCCTCCGAATTCTGTAATTACTGAAGAGATTATTATTATTTTGCATAAAATTATAGCATATCTTTATATACAAAATAAATTTCCCATCATTTTTCTCTGAAAGGGTGTACAATGTGACTTTATAGTTTAAAGTTGCTGTTCCTTACTGAATCCTGGAAATTGCAGTGAAGTCAAGGCCACTGAGTTCAAGAAAAACTTGCAACAGCTATGATTTCTGAGTCTCATTCAAATTGATATCACTTATTTTCATGGAGGTATTTGAGTAAACATCATAATAAGACCAGACTTTATAAAGGATGGTTGATAGACATGTAAACCAAGAGTGAGGACCAGGGAGGCACTGATAATCCTGTAACACAATGGGTAAAAAAAGAATTATGTCCAGAGTGGGCATCACTGCTTTCAGCTCAATGGCTGGCAAGGCCATGTCCTAATCTGCATTATCCAGACTATAATAAGTCAATGATGTTTCATCATTCATTTTCATAGAGAAATTCCAGAGGCAAATAAGGAAATAAGTATAAAGTGTCAGATTTTGTTAAGCCTTAAAATAGATAATAATGAAATATCTTACAGGATTTTTTTTAGAATAGAAAACTAGAAATTATAAGTCCCAATGGAATCTTATTTTCTAGTTGAAATGTCTGTTTCTAATATGAGTTAGCAGTATATTGTGTCCAAATCTAGAAAGTGGATGTAAAAATTCAATTTCTCTAGCCAAAATAGTAATAATAATAATAATAATAGTAATAACAATAGTGATAATTAAGAATATTTCATGTCAACAGCTATGTTTCAGCACAGTCAAATAGTGAGCACAGAACTCAAGGTCATTCCTCCAAATGAACTTCGCCTTTCAAATTCAGCTATATGTCTGACACAACTCATAGATTCAATGTTATGGACATGAATAATGACAATAGATGAGTTTAAAAGGAGATAAAGTCTTTATGTGTGGGCAAAAACGTAACTACCATTCCAGAATTGTTGTATAATTTTAGGCAGAAAGATTAGTAGCCATGAAACTGCTAATTGTGTTTTACTAATTACTAAAAGGCAAGTATTCCAAGTTTGCCATAGAGAGAGTTTCCTTGTCTCACACCTTGGAAGGAATTCTCTGGGGTTTTTCCATTTCTCTCTCTTCTTTCTTTTGTTTCTCCCATCTTTCATTTTCAATTTTATTTATATTTATTTTTCATTCGTATAAGTAAGTTGAAATTACTTCCAAAAATAAAACTTATGTTGAAAATGTATTTTAAATATAAGACAAGAGAAAAATATCAGGAATGATTAAAAAAGAAAGTAGACACTATTAAACGAGGCATATGCACGAGGTAGTACCTATTAACACAAAATACCTTGTGAAGTAACATGGAATACTAGGGAGGAATTTGATAGTGTCACAGAATAAGATACTATAACAAATACAAGCTACTTAGCCCCCAGGCTTCTCAACAAAGTCATGTCTAAAGCAGGGACAATAGAACATGCTTTAATATTAGAACAATAGTTACAAAAAAACAAGTATGAACATCATCTTATATTACTTCCTACACATAAAAGCACTTATAATGTTCTATCTACTTTATTTACATTACTCTGAACCCAAACAAAAGAGAATAATGAGCTGCTTATGCAACTTCCATTTTAAAATATATAATAGTGTTCATTTGAAGACACACTTGTTTATAAGACTTAGAGAAATGGGATAAACATAGATTTATCTGCAGCTTGACATAGAGGTAGATTCTTTAGGTAATCATATTTATTTTGATTTCCCATAACAACTGCAGAAGAGTCCATTAGCATGTAACTGATTTTGAGTTATGTTTATAAACAGCTAAACTGAATTTCCTACATGATTTTGGTGATCTGTCTTAATGGAAGTAAAAGAGTCTAATGTGAACTCCATAGACAAAGTGGAATGTCAGTTAGTTCTTTGGCAAGAATTATGGTACCTCCTCATCTTTAATTTCTAAGAAAATTTTCATGTCCCTGAGGCTGAGGAGATGGCTCGGGGATTGCTGCACAGGCAGAAAGAAGGGCCTGAGTTCTGTCCCAGCACCCATAGATAAATCACCTGCAGCAGCATGCACTTGTCATCTCAGCACTAGGGAGGCAGAGCCAGGAGTCCTGGGGATTGCTGACTAGCTAGCCTAGCACATAATTGATGACCTTTAAATTTAGTGAGAGATTCATTCTCACAAAATGGGACTGGACTATTGATTGATGAACACACTAGGTCCCGAATCCTGGGCAATATGTGTGCAAGCACACATTTGCATACACACATGTACCTGCAACACCCTTATATACATCAACACACAAACACACATTCACACACATGCACACACATACACTGTAGATTAAGAAAAAAATGAAATCAGTATAGTCATTATAATGGAGAACTGAAGAGTCAAAACTTGAAGAGCCAGAGGGAAAGCTCATAATTTTTTGTGATTGTCTTTGTCAGGTATCAGCTTCTTTTACAATGGCATGGATAGGAATAGCTTTAATGCTTCCTAAGAGCCGCAGATATGCCCTTATCACACAAACAATAGAAAACAGATACATAGAAGAAACACTACCCTAATGTGGAGTGCATGACTGCCTATGTCTTTGGTTTAAAAGGACAACTTCCTCCTTCCTATTAACCATAATATAAAACTTACAATATTATAGAAAACCTACCCATTTTTCTTTAAAAAATAGTTAATAAGTTGTTTTAGAAGTACTCAGAGCATATATAATATTCTTCATTTAATTCTCATATTTTGATTATGAAAAATGTTTTGAAAATTATTTTCAATAAAATCCAATGACATATTTTGATCTGTCTTCCACTATTTAAGAAACAAGTTTACCATGCTCATATTTCTGGGTCTGGGTTACCTCATTTAGGATTTTTTTTCTGGTTCCACCCACTTGCATACAAGTCTCAAGATGACATTGTCTTTTTAAAGCTGAGTAGTACTCCTTTGTATAAATGTACCATATTTTCTTTACCCATTCTTCAGCTGAAGGGCATCTAGATTGTTTTCAGGTTCTGGTTATTACAAATAATGATGCTATAAACATAGATGAACAAATGCCTTGTAGCATGATAGAATATCCTTGAATTTTGGGAAATACATGTCCTGTCAAATGACAACTTTCATCATAAGGCCCTCTATTTATTAAGGCATGTATCATTCAGAGATATCCTACCATATTCCATAAAAGTACCAGATTCTCAAGAGCATGGGATAAAGCAAAGGGAATGCTCCTGTGTGATTGACAGGGCAATAAAAGTGGTCTTGTTCTCTACTAGTTATGATGCTCAACTACTTAAGACTAAGGCTGGAGGTGGGAATACTGCTATGAGAACTGAACCAGAGAAGAAATACAACTGGGTAGAGAGGTAGAAGCTGTATTTATTGGTTCAAAAGAGGAACGACAAAAAGCAAAGGATTTACCATCTCGGAAGGCATAAAAGGGAAGAAGACTAGTGGTTTTAGACACTCTTAGTTTGGTCTTGCATTGGGAAATCAGTGTTTGATTACTGGGAATTCTATTTTTAGAATTGGTAACTGTGAACAAATGATATATAGCAGTGATTCTCAACCTTCTTAATGCTGCAACCCTTTAATATAGTCTCTCATGTTGTGGCAACCCCAAACATAAAATCATTTTTATTTTTACTTAATTAATATAATTTTGCTACTTTTATGAATCATATATGAATAAGTGATATTCAGGATATGTGATATGCGACCCCCATGAAAGGATCATTTGGCCATAAGGTGTTGCAACCCATAGGCTGAGAACCATAGATCTATTCCATACACATGTACCTGTTTCTCAGACTCTATGCAAGCAAGGATTTCAAGTATTTGAAGTTTTACTTCTGTGAAACAGAAAAGTAAGTCCTCTAGGATAAGAATCATTTTTTTTGTATGGATAAAGTAATTCTTTTAGAAAGCCTGAGTGTGGGATTCAGCCTTCAATTTTTGCCATCAGATTTGCTGTGTGAATTAAGTGGAGAGAGACCACACAGAAACAAAGAGAAAATTGGTAGTGTTAATGAGAAAATATAATAGGAACTGTTGTGATTTGAAGTCTGTAACAAATCAGCTTCATCTTTGTATTGAACAAAGCATTAAAAACACCAGATTCTAATGACACATATTCTTTTCATAATAAATTCCATTGTAAGATATCAACAAAATTTGCAACTTGGAGATATACATCTCTCAATTTTTGAAATGAAAGCACAAATAAGTTAATTGTAATAATATATTTACTCCCACTCCATCTCTTCTATACTAATGAAAAGTGAGCAAGGAAATACGTTATATCAGAGAAACACTACCATGGAATTTCTCACTCGTGGAAAACTAGAGTCTACAATCTCAAGCAATCCATGAAATTCAAAACAGAACTCTCAAATCTTGACCTAGTGAAAACAACTCCAGAAACATTACTGTCCATTCTTGGTCAAAAAATTGATAAGGTCAATGTATGCTTACTTCAATTTTGAGGAAAGGCCCAGTTTTGAACAACTTTGGTCTAAGATAAGTATATTTTAAAGTAACCAATGATTTCAACATTATTTCTAGTGAGAGTTTTGATTCATTCAAGTAGAAAATTTGGTTGACTTTCACAATTTACTTGAATCAGTGCACGTTTGGAGTGCCAATTAATAAGTTTAATGCTTATGAATGTTTTCTTTTCTACAAGATAATTTGTAGACTTGTGCCAAAAGAAAACTGACACTTTGAGGTCACAAATAATGAATAGAGAAAAAAGAAAGTATTTTTCCTCCATTATATGTGCAATGTGGTAGATGTGATCACATCAGTGTTGAATTGGATGTCTTTCGTACATTGTGGAGCAGAGTATTGAACACTGACAAAACAGAGCAATTTTTTAAATAACCTGTGTTCAAATTACTGCTAATTATGAAATTATGTCAGATGAACTCATTTTGTTCTCCAGCCACTTCTTAAAGAGTTACTGGGACATAAAATATTAAGTGAAGAGAAGCATTAATGACAGAAGGAGCAAGCATAGTCATTACACTAGGGAATGACAGTTCAACATCTGAATATTCTTTTCAGAAATGATTAAATTCATAACTAGTAGCTCTACGAGTTGTGCTCTGAAAATATAGTAGCTATTTCATTTTACAGTGTGGTATATAGTTAAGTCATATAATTTTACTGGAATCTTCTGGAATAAGCTTTTACTCTTAGCACAGAAAGAAACAACTGGCCACAAAGGCATTTTCTGAACAGGAGGATAAGATAGAAATTTTGTACAGAAATGTTTATTCCTATATTAAAGAATGTAATCAAAATCTCTAGAGTGAGGATTTTATTGTTAAAATTTACTGCAAACATATAATAGTAACCTTAGTTCTTTACTATAGTATTTTTGGGGTTTTGTGTTTAAAATATTTCCCTTACCACAGTTGAATAAAAGTAAATAAAGCAATTTGGAGGAGATGGCTCATCAGGTTAAGTGATTGCTACACACACGCACACAAGAATCAGAAATCAGATTCCCAGAGCCCACAAAAAAGCTGGATGTGTTAGAACCCCACTTGTTACAGTTTACAGGAAAGCGAATTCCTTAACTGGCTGGATCTGAGAGCTCTGACTTCAGTGAGAGAGTCTGCTTCAGGGAATGAATTCGATAATTAAGAGACTCCTTGTGCCACACACCCACATATTCACACAGACACATATATTTGACCACATGGGAACAGATATGCACGCATGCACCACACACATACATGCGTAATAAACTACTATTGTATTATGATAGAATTCTGTATTTATTATACAATCCTAAAAAATAACTTTAGTTATTTGAGACAACATTGGTGTAATTCAAAGAAGTTTGTGAAATACAGCAATCCAGGCAGAGAATGATAAATGTTACCACATGTGTATGTGGGATTACTTTATTAAAACAGAGATTGCATACCAGAGGCTACAGTGGAAAAGAACAGGAAAATGTGAGGATGTTGATCAAAACTTCAATGACGCAGTCAGAGTGGAGTAAAATTTTTTAGTAATTTATTGCATTGCCTGATGACCACAGTTAATGATAATGTACTTTATGTTTTCAAACTGCTAAAGGAATGAATTCTAAAATACTTTAACTAGAAAATGGAAACTTGGAGATGTAATAGCTATATTGATTACTTGATTGAAGAGTTTTCACAGTGAATACACGGAATAAACCATCACACTTTATGAGTATGCACAGTTACTATCTGTCAATTAAAAACCAAGACCTTCAGAAAATTTTTATTGTTGCCATTTCTTGCCTCTTCTATTACCAGAAATTAATAGTTATTCTTAAGAAAGATGGAAAGAAAGAGGATCCTGAGGATGGCAGAGCCATGGTTTTCCTCAGTATCCATGGCTCTGTGCCTGTGTTGCCTGACGTGTCTGCCAGTTACCTGGAGAATAGTTTTCTAAGCTCCTGGCTATCCTTACTTGAAGAACATGTCCTTTTCTCCCTGATGTTCTCATCAAGGGTGCTGTGTCTTTTATAGTGCATCATTTTACCAGAATCCTAGATAACAGACTTCCTTTGCTTCAATATTTTCTACTTGGAGTACTTTGGAAGCCTGTTGCTTGGCTTTTACTCTCTGTTAACCCTGGTAGAAAATGGTTTGCATTGTATGAGTCCTCAGAAGTCTACTGTGACTGTGCTTAAATAAGTTCCACTGAGTTACCTCGTAACCATGTCCACAAAGGCTTTATGTTAATTTACATGATCCCATGTTGGGTACCATTTGTTGGCTGGAGTTTTTCTTCTACCAGCCTGCTCCCAAATAACCACACAGGGACTTGTTATTAATTGTAAATGCTCGGCCAATATCTTAGGTGTGTTCCTAGCCCTTACAACCTAACCTGTTCCTATTACTTTTCCATTGACGTGGTATTACATGGCTCATTGCTTGTTACCTCATTTTCTATAGTCTTGCTCCTTCTGCATCTGGCTGCCAAGTCTGCCCACCTCCTTTCTAGCATCTCTCAGTCTGGATCTCCTACCCAACCTCCTTCTGCCTGGTTTTTGGCCAGTTAGCTCCTTATTAAATCAATGAGAGCAATGCATCTTCATAACATACAAAAGGATTATTCCAAAGCAAAATGCCACATTTATACATTTTCTTTACTAAGTCTATTGTGCATCAGTTCATTATTTCCTCATGTGAGGACCATTATGAAAAATAAAGGTAGACTAATACTAATATCTGCAAGTGGATAGAAAAACTAAGAAGTGGCAAAGAGTACATGAGAGACAATGATGTAGTGTTCCAATGCACTGGAGCTGGCCTCCAGTCTAGAACTGACTGACACATGGCCCCTCAAAAGAAGAAACCATCTTTTACTTTTATGACTCAGTCTCAACTCTTCACTTACATTATACAAATGCAAAAGAAACATTTTCAGAGAATTTACATTGGAATTTGTACGAATTAGACAAATCCCAAACTAAATGTGATCCACCATATCCTATGGTTAGACTGCAAACAGAAATTGTCTGAGATTATAAAACACACATGAATCTCAAGGTTTAGCTGCTGATAATTCTAATTCTATCTACAAAACTCTATTTATCCTCTTAGAAATTAATATTAGGATTAGTCACAGTTTCTGTGATCTGTCTTATGGTTGCCATGTCAGTAGACTCTGACAATCTAAGAATTTCCCTGAAGCAAATACCCTGGAGTTCACTACCAAACAGAACCCCAGGAAACCAAACAGAGAGTGAGCAAAAAATGAGAGAATTGTTTTATTAAATGTCATCTCCACCTGTTTCAGATATGTTTACCAATGTTTTGTGGATGTCCTGGGTTGTCTGAAACCTACTGAAATATGAGCTGACAGCTGTTTTGTGGTCACGCTGAAAATCTCTCTTATCATATTAAATACTACAAATAATGGCATAGTATTAAAATAATAATACACATGCAAGAATCTCCATGAAAGGTTTTCAGCTGCAAGAGGTAATAGCTGGTAAGCAGATCTGTAGTTTATTAAGCTAGCACTGTAAATACAAAGCAATATTGGAACAGCTGGTGTCTCTGTGATCATACTACTAATCTTCTCCACAGAGAGTGTGACAAGAAGTGATATTCATTAATAATTTCAGAAACTGTTCAAAAACTCAATTGATGATGCAATTTGCTTGTTATTTCAAAATCTGAATGGATTTCATTCATTTAAATGTATCATAGAATTAAGCTGATTTCATACATGATATATTATATTTTAAACTGTAATACTATTTTATTTATATATAGTAATTAGTTGTCTGCTAAATTAACGTCTACACTGGTACTGTTAAATTAAGCAAATTTTGAAATTTTTAAAATGACACTTGAAAGTTCAGACGAACCTACTTTGACAATGGAAGTGATGATAAACAATAAACAAACAAATGAAGAGTGCATTAAAAAATAGTTGAGTGCAATCAGTCCTTCAAATCCTTGAATCTATAGAGGTTAGCGATTATAAAATGGATATTTTATTGGTACATATTCTCATAAACACTAGCTTATTTTCAAGTTTGTGTGTGTGTGTGTGTCTGTGTGTGTCTGTGTGTGTGTGTGTGTTCATGTGTGTCCCTAGATGTGTGTGTGGACAAGTGAGAGTGGATGCATGGAAGTCAGGGGTCAATATTGGAAGCTTTCCTCTATTGTGCCCCACATTACTTTACCGTTTGTGGCAGAATTTCTCACTCTTACTGGAGCTCTGTGGCTTGATTAGACTGCTGGGTCAATGAACTTTGGAGATCTGACTCTCCATCATCCCCTCCACTTCCTCGGATTAGCTGAGAGTACAGGTGTCTTCTACCATGCCCAGCTTTTACTTGGATAATGGAGATACAAATTTAAGTCAATGTAGGCAAGCATCTTACTCAAAGAGCTCCAGCCCTTTGGGACACTGTATTTTTAAACAAATATTTAATTTCAATATATTTTGTGGATTTATACAGTAAGGCCATACTTCATCATCCGTAATAAGTTCTGCCTATCACCAGCATCATCTGTTTGTGGCATGATAGTTACAATTCACGTGTAATACTTACACATTATATTAGTGAACTATTATTTTTATTAATTAATTAGTATTCACAAAATTCATACTTATTCACATTTTCTTACTTTCAATAGAGGCAGTTTTTCTAGAGGATATTTAATTCTTTGTTCCATTTGCTGATCTTGTCACAATAGCTCAAATGTGTTCTTTTTTGTCATCTGTGTCATTTTAAGGGGCACTTAACAGGTGTTTGAGCTAATATTCTTTTACTGGGAATTTGTCCAGTGATGATATTAGGCTGGGAGTAAAACTACTTCTTCAGTAAAGCCACACAGGCAAACTTGTTATTCTTATCATATAATACCCAGTGTACCGACTCTCTCTGAGATTTGGTGTTTTTTATTATGTTTGATATGTAGATCATTTGGAAAATTAGCAGTTGTCAGAGTTCTCCAGGTACTCTTTTCCTTTATGATTTTCATGTATTTTTTTGGAATGAAGTTACCACACAAAGTATATATATATATATATATATATATATATATATATATATATATATATATATGTGACTGTACACAAATCCCATACCTCCTGCCTCGAAAGTCGAAAGCTGTTCTTCTCAATGGGTAAATTTTCAGTAATTATATGCTGCCTCTTTGAGGGTAGACCATGTATGAGAATTATTTCATGTGGATGATCTATAAGTTCTCCATTTTAAGTGTTCATCATTTATAGTGTTGGGACGGGGTCATGGGTACTTAGTTATACTTAGGGTTAACAGTTCATTACTGGAATGTATTTTGCCTTCTCAAACATTCAACTTACTGTTTGAAGGGCTTATTTATGAATGAAATTAACAGTAAAGCTACAAATACATTGCTGATATTCAGTAAGTTGTCCTTTCAAGTAAACATAAGTTCAGAAATGGGCTGGTAGACTTCTTCTTGATTTAAAATAAGATTCATACCTTATTCAGATCCACTTGATTCTTATTTGGAGATGGCCACCTACACTCGTATAGGGCTGGAGAGATGGCTCAGCCGTTAAAGGATAGGATCATAACCAAAATAGTATACCAACTTCTATTTCCTTATTTAATGTTTCCCCTTAATTGTTGTCCCTTGCATTCTAGAACAAAAATTGATCTTTGAATAATATGAGCAACAAAAGATTTCTCTGTGTAGTTCTGCCTAGTCTGGAGCTGCCTCAATCACAAGATCACAAGAGAGCTGCCTACCTCTGCTCCCAAGGGCTGAGATTAAAGACATGTGCCACTATACCTAGCACAATATACTTAGAATATATATATATATACACACACACACACATATGTATATATATATACATATATGTATATATCAACTAATGCCAGCATTGAACTATTTTCAAGGATTTTAAGCTGAAGAACTTTGTTCACAGTATTTCAAGACATTAGTCACATAAGTCAGTGGACATTAAACTGTAATTTACTTACCATCATTTCATCTTGCAAAAGCAGTGGAAACTTGTGCTTATAGCTATGTCACTGGGTGAGATAAATTTCTCCAGTTGTTATAAGTTTAGCTCTTCTGCAAACTCAAGATGCTTGTCACAGATATTATGAACAATGACTAAGTCCTTGATGGCAAACTTAACGATGAAATGTACTAAATTGATCAATGGATGTTTGGTGTGCAGTTTTCCTATCAGAGCACACCCTGGTCAAAGCACTATAGCAATTCAACCACTTGCTTTTCATGAGAATCTGAAAAGCACTTTACACAGAATGCATTCTTAAGAACTATGTCCACCTCCAGATTCCTTTTTTATGTTTAATGGATGGTGCTAAGGAGAAGGCTGATCTTTTAAACAGAGCTTGGCATTCCATTCATCACCTCAAGAAATGATATGCACCAGCGGACATGCTGAAAGATGAATGATAGGCAATGTCTTTACTTTGTGTGATGACATCTGATGATCCAATCACTGCCCTTTTCATCCTAGATCAAAAATGGTCTTTGCTTAATATGAGCCCAACAAATGATAGACACAAATTGGTGTTATTACCAGGATTAATACACACAGAGAGAGAGAGAGAGACAAAGAGAGACACACACAGAGAGAGAGAGAGAGAGAGAGAGAGAGAGAGAGAGAGAGAGAGAGATGTGTATTTGCTTTTTTTTGAGACATGGTATCTTTGTGAGTGAAGAATTCGAGTGAAAGTGCTTCCGGTCAGTCAGTGTTAGTGCACGTCTTTAATCCAGTACCCGGGAGACAGAGGCAAGCAGATCTCTGGGAGTTCGAGGCCAACTTGATATACAAAAGCTAGTTCCAGGACAGGCTCCAAAGCTACAGAGAAACCCTGTCTTGAAAAACAAACAAACAAAAAAGGGAGAGGGCTTCCAGATCTGTTGTTACACAAGAGATTGAGTAAGAACAATGGAGGTGGTTAGTTTGTATTCTATGTCCATGTCTTTAAGTATCAGCTACTTACTGCTTTTCCAAAGGAGCTACACAGGAAGCTCTTAATTGGAAGGCTTACAGCCCTTAAGTATAAGACTGTGCTTTCATTCACATGAGGAATTCTATATGATTCATATATACTTTTAAATCCTGCATAGTCTCTCCATGAAGTGAGTCTCTCTTTAAATTCTTTGATATTAGTAAGGTTAATAATACGTTGTATTAACACCAAGTCTTTCATCCAGGAAACTTCAAAGTGCTTTTTCATTGACACGCACCATGGTCATTTATTATAACCACTAATGGTTTTTATGACTGATATCAAACTTAGAAAACATTAAGAGTATAAAGTATAATTTGGGGTAAATTTTTGAACACACAGCTCTTCATCTTAACTAATTCTCTTATCTCTTTAGAGTTTGTGATGAATTAGAAGGAAATGTACTTCCACGTAGCAGCTGGCTTTGTAACATCTGCTTTTTTATAATTGCACTTTAATGTAAAATAGCCTGTCTTGATTTTAAAAATATATTATAGGGAATATTTTGTCTCAGACTTAAGGTTCCCACAGTAAAAATTTCATATATTAATATATGCAAATATATTCTACATTGGCCTTTTAATCCTCTTGGGCAATTACTGAAATAATTCATAGACCTGTTCTTACCAGTAAGGAGGGATAAATTAAATTTGTCAGGACACCAAAGAAGCATTAGATAAATTATGTTCCATCAACCTAAAAGATAACTAATTCTACAGAAATGAATCTGTTTATGACTTAACTCTTGGATTAAGCTTATATTGGATTTGGAGGGTGCTAATGAATCCACTGTTTAGCCAGCTCTTATTTAGCAGAGCACAGTATAAAATTCCTTGCCACTCTGCTCACACATTATCACAGGGATGGAGAAACTAAATTGCTTTTCTACATGTGACTAGAAATCTAAGATCCAATCATGTTTTAAAATTCTTTTGTGATTTAAAAGCACCTCTGCAAGAAGCAACATATGGGAACTAATAAAAATCGCAGTACTCATTGTCACATTACAGTATTTGCCTCCGCTGCTCACACTGACACTGCATGGGCCTGTTTCTTCACTGCCTTTAATTGTAAAATAGGGGCAAGAATGAATACACTTGAGCTCTTTGTGGAATTCATTGTTTTTTTCCCTTACAACAATATGTCGTGGCTGTTTTCTATTGGTCAAACAAACTAGGGCTTGATCATAACTTACCTCATTCCCAGAGTCAACAACACTGGCAAGTTGCATGAGGATGAAGATGCCACCCAAAGCTATGGGCCAGAAAATGAATGCTCTTCCTTTTTCTGAAATTTAATCTTAATAAATGAAAAGAATGACAAACAGCACAGGTCTTTTCTGAGTGGAGACTAATTCTTACCATTATTTTCTTCCAATTGTTATTTCAGGACTCAACGTTGACCTAAGGCTGATTGTTCTATTATGTATAGGGACTGAAATATTAGATAAAATACTGGAAGATACATTTATAATGGTAAAGTGTTGAATAAGGGGACTCTATTTCACACCTTAGTATATAAAGGTGAAGTTTATTGGGTCATAGAACTTCAAAATAATAATTTTTAAAAGCTACATCCTAGAATATAGAGCTTACAAGAATGCAAGATAGACTGCTTGCCACCATTTGGCTAGGTTTTCCTTAACCTGGACAAAGTTTTTTTTTCCATGATATTTTAGAAGACCAGGCAGAACAAAAGTTTTACTCTACAGTATTTGTGCAATGTTTCTTCCTTATTAGTTAGTAAAGAGTTCTGCAGTCACCTGCTAGGAGTCACATATGTGACATGTCCATTTGGGAAGCATGTGGTTCATTCAGTGAGATGTACTATACCCATGGAGCTAATAAAAAACATATTCAGCTCTGGAGTTTGCTGAGGTAGAGGATGGGACTAGGACAACCTGCCTGGACTACACAGGATATTAGGGAGGGATTGTGTTAGAGCCCTGGTCCCATCAATGAGTACTGGACTGGCACTAGTTACAGATAATCCCTTCCTCAGAGGAAGAAGACAAGAGAATCATAAAATGAAGTACTATTCTTTCCTCTTTTTTCTTTAATTTTTTTTGAGCATTTGAAACATATGTACTCTCTACCGTTTTCACCTTTTCCTCTCTCCATACAACTCCTGCTATGCCCCAAACTTCCTCTCACATTATTTACTTTGTCTTAATTATTATGGACACACACACACATTTCTGCAACATGTGTTGATAGAGACTGCTGATTTGTTTCCCGGCCTCCCAGACCTGAAATAATCACTCAGAAACTATATTAGTTACAACACTGCTTGACCTATTCGCTTATGCGTGTTTCTAACTAACTCTTACATCTTAAATCAAACCATCTCTATTAATCTGTGCATCACCATGAGGTTGTGGCATACAGGCGAGGTTCCAACATCTGTCTCCTCCAGTGGCTACATGACATCTCCTTGGCTCTGCCTACTCTCTCCCAGCATTCAGCTTAGTGTTCCTTCCTATCTCTATTCTGCCCTATCACAGACCAAAGAAGTTTCTTTATTCATTAACTAATAAAAGCATATACAGAAGGAAATCACACATGTTTATAAACTTAATGTAATCTATTTAGTGTTGCTCATAATGTATACCTAATTAGAAGTACTACTCTCTCGGTAATGTATTTTCAGTGTTCCTATTGATCATTGCTCTAAGGACACAGATATCATACATAGGAAAAACCTCTGTCCTCACATAATTTACTGTATTGGGAGAGACAGAGTCCAGGCAGTATTAGTGCACTATACATAATATGGAAATTATTGGAATGATGTTAATCTAGAGACTGTCTTTTCTAGATTATTTCATTCCTGACTTGTAGTCACTGTACTTTTCAGCATGTACTAAATTGGTAGAAAATTTTTAAAAAATTCTCCTCACAGCTGAATAATACCTATATTAGACACCAAATCTCTAAAGGTTTTAAAACCCTTACAATATAGATTATCAATCTTTGTATTTCATTAGAAAAATGAATTCTCATATGCCTTTTGCATGTTTCTTCAGCTGTTCTTTAGAAACCTTTTCTCACTTTCCTGAATGCTAAATGTTTCTGTGAGAATAATATGACTCCATGGCAAAGATAAAAAAATTAGCTTTTATTATCTTTTTCCTCCAAAGTTCTTCATAGTCCCCATGGACTGGATGTTTGAAAATGACTCTGTAGTGATCCTGTTAGTACCTAGAAGGATACTTTTCCCTTCTTTTCTACAGAGTGAATAAAAATAAAACAATTTTAAAATGTCTTTGTGAAAAAAAAAAAAAGCTAGGTGGCTCTTGAAAGTGAAGCATCAGAATGCTTCATCCCAGTGGTTAGAAGGGATGAAAGTTTTAATACACAAAGGCATTCTGATTAACTCCCTCTGATTAACTCAACTGGATTAGATGAGCCTAGTACCACAGTTGGTAGACACTCTAATTAGCTATAAATTTTAAGGAACTACTCTTGTAATAGTTTTGCCAACTCCCTGGGATAATAAGCTCTTCCAGATTCCCAGTTTTACAATCCCCCTCCAGGGGAAGAAAAGAGAATATAGATTAGCATGAAAAAAATATGCTTTTTGCATATTCCCTAAAAATTTGTAGGAGATACTAGGAAAGTGTTTTTCAAATGGCAGAGGAATATAGAATATCACTCTTCAAGTATACTCTGCAAAGTCAAAGCAGCTCGTTTTTACAGTTAATTTTATGAATCGTGTCTTATGCTCATGGATTATAGTAGGAAAATGGATTCTTAAAACAATTATTGCTAAATCCAAGTAACATATACATTTTAAAGAAAAAGGTATAGTCTAAACTTAAAACTCATTAGCAAATAGATAAAGATGGCACATATTCCTTTATATAATGTGAAAACATCTTTATGCTGTGGTTTAAAGTATATTTACCATCTTTTAAAAGAAGCAGTGTTCATACTAAGATAGCAGTTCTCAACCTGTGGTCGTGACCATTAGCGGGTCAAATGACCTTTTCACAGAGGTCGCCTAAGACTATTGGAAAACATAGATATTTACATTACGATTCAAAATAGTAGCAGAATTACAGTTAGAAAATAATTTTATGGTTGGTGGTCACTACCACATGAGGAACTATATTATAGACTCAGAGCAATAGGAAGGTTGGGAAACACTGCCCTGAGGTATGAGCTTCCTGTTGCAACTAGAGATCCTTTGCTTTAGAAGTTGATGGTGAATCTTTCATTTTCATAGTCTGTACAATGGTTTATGACTGGTTTAACATTTTTGAGTTTTTATAACTTCTACAATTTCTGATATAATTAGCTTTCAACAGTATAATGTCTTGGCTTTCTACTTATCTTTGTATCGGAGAGACGTTTGTCATTTGCTTCGATGTTAATATGACTCCGAAGATTCAACAGCATGTGTGTGCAGTTTCTATGAGGGAAAAGTGAATGTACAAATACTAAAAAGAAAATGTTCCCCTTCCTCAAGGATTGATGTTACAGTTGAGGCTGTAGAGATGGCTCACTGATTAATTCTGATTAGTACTCTTAGAGAGGGTTCATGTTTGGGACTCAGCATCAGCGTTAGGCACCTGTAACTAGGCTCTAGTGAATCTGATACCTTGAGCTTTCATAGATACCTGTAATTATATGTGCATACCCATACACATACACACAACTAAAAATAAAATAAATTATTAAGTACTACATGGTCATGAATAAGTATTATACAAGTATTCTTTATTAGATATAAAGAGTTATTGTTCTTTAGATATTATCTTTCTGGTTAGTGTTGTAATGAAAAAAATATTCAAATACTTGTTCCTTTGATGAATGATTGACCTGGACAAAGATATAGGTAATGCAACTGTATAAAACAATATTAGAATAATGTTATACTTGGTGGAACAATATATGAAAGTTGAATTATAATAGTCATTGACTTTTCTCCCATTATCAAAGTGAAGTAGTTGGAGAGACATCCACAATGACCTACTCAAACAAAATAGGTTTCTCCTTATTTGCTGGTATCTAAGGCCCAAACTGGAATTAGAATAAATGACAGCAATCTCAATTTCTCAGTAATGAGGCACCAAATAATAGTATAATGATTACTTTAGCATAGATTATATGTAGGCTTTATAGTTTTTATTTAAGTTATGAACAGATATTAAAATTAATGACTTGTTATAATGATTCAGATTGGATTGAAATCCCTGATAGGTCAATTGGATTATTTGAGTGACTTATGGAATTAAAATATATTTTAGCTTGTTAATCAATGAAATAAATCATCAATAAAATATGACACTCAAATACATTATATGTGGTGTTTTTTCATATATAGAAAATCATATGGCATGCTCTTGCTGCATAAGCACTCAATAAATTATAATCACTACCATGGAGATAAAACTCCATTCAATTCTAAAATAAGCTTCTGATTCAGTTGGGAAGAAAATCACACCAATGAATGGACCTGGAGGCTGCGCAGTCTAGACTTAGCGTGGGATTCTGAGCTGCCTGTGTTCTAAAGAGGAAACTAGAGCAGTTTTGTTCTAGCCTTGCAGAGATCAGGAACAGTGAGATCAGGAAGCAAGTGTCTAGGGCACAAGAAACCGAACCCCAGGCAAAGGGAATCATGTCTGTGGCCCATTTTCGATTTCTGAAGGAGTCTTCTCCGCTAAAGATCAGGACAAAAAGTTGTTTCAGGAGAACAGACTCCTGTGGCTGTAGAACTTGCTACATTTCTTCCTGTCCTTATTGATCTTGGGCCAAAAGTAGGGGACGTTCCAATTCTAATGTACAAAAATCACCAAAAACCCAGTTTGTGATTTTTGATCATTCCAAAAAATAATTCATTTTTATCAAGTTATATGCGGAATATTTTTCTCAATATTCCCAGGAGATTTTTCTTAAGGACTTCCAACTTGAATAGCAAAATCCATGGACATTTTACCCTTTGTGTAAAATGACATGATATTTGCATTACCAGGAATTATCACTTCATGAGTAAAATATGTAAACTGAAGTCTAAATTTCTGTGGCTGAGAGCTAATAAAAGTCAAATAAAAAAGAAAATTGAATTAGTTTGTGTATTTTTTCACATCACTTTTTCTAATTCATTCTTGAAAAGTGTGGGAAGAAATAGATGAATGAAAATAATTTCAGTTTACATATATAAAAATTTAACATGAAAATTAAGTATTTTTGTTTTAGTAACCTGTATAAACATCTCTGTGTGACCAACAGTAATCATACGTATTTATAGGGTACAATGTGATGTCTAGATTCATATATAACTTGCACAGTGGAAATAAAGCCTGGTAGCCAACACATTACCTAAATATTTAGCACTTCATTATGTACGAGACAGTAAAAGTCTCTTTTGCTATTTTGAAAATTCAGTGATTATTAATTCTTCTCATGCTACTCTGCAACATACCATCAAATTTTATGGCCCCTATTTTACTGCAACATTGTTAGACCTTTCTGGTCCCTCCTCCCACTTACTTCCCCTATCATCTGGTAAGCCTCCATTCTGCTTTCAACTTCTTTGAGGGAGCATTGTTTGGATTCCATATTAAAGTGCCTGGTTTTCTTTCTGTACCTGGATTGTTTCACTTAACATAATGACCTCCATGTCCATTCATTCATGGCAGATAAAAGGATTTTAGCTCTCATGGCCAAGGACTATTTTCTTACCGAGTCATTCAATGATGGACATTTAGGCTGATTCTCCAGCTTCTCTGTTACAAATAGTGCTGTGATAATGTGATAGTGCCTCTATCTCTTCACGACATTATTTTATTTCTTTCGAATAAGTACCCAGTAATAAGACTATTGGATTACACATTAGTTCACTTTTCTTTTTTTTAAAATAGAAACCTTCATGCATCAATTGCTATGACTATACACCGATATATTTCTTAAATTTTCAGAAAATATACATTTGTGTGTGATTATTTGGTAATTACATTATTTGGTGATTATTTGGTAATTATATTTTCAAATCTTTATCTTAAAATAATCTAATGAATAATCTCTAAATATACATGTTACTTTCTTCCTCTCATGACATTGCTGACTTAATTCAGAACATGAATCAATACATTTTAGTAAAGACATCCAACTTGTAGCATTGACAGTTATAATAATGATAGTTATTCCCTCTGTTTCGCTTTAGAGTTCAATACAGCAAATGAAGCATACCGCCGAGTTTAAGATGTTTATAATTCTGCCATAGAATATGTAGAAGTCATTTATTATGTGATTATTGACACTAAACACAGAAGACAATGTTTAATGATGAAATTCATGAATGACTGAAGGCTGCCCATTGATTTTATTTGTAAATATAAAGAAATCAAGAACATGGTCTTTCCTACTACAGCATTTGTGAACATAAATATTAATGCCATAGAGGCAATTTTCAGCACCTTGTTTACTTGAAGCTTGAGTAAAACTTGATGAATTTTCATTACCTAATAAATTATTTTTTTGATTTTATTTATTTGGTTATGATCATGATGCATCCTAAGTTATATGAAGGTATGTGCTTGTGTCCGGTACTTTTTATTTCAAAATATTTTTATATTCACATTATAATTTCTTACATGTAGGAAACTGCCAGTTATTTATTATCTATTCAGCAGGAAGTAAAGGTCATTTGATATTTACACAAACTACATTAGTCAATGAAGATAAAGTTGATCAGACTAATAATATTCTTCTGGGATAAGAAGCAAATAAACTCATACTAAAGAAGCTCAGTGAAATGATTTAGAAGGGGAAGCAGAATCAATAACCCTTATGTGAAGTGAGTGACAGACAGGTGAGAAGGAGACCAAATAGGAGGGGGAAATCCTCCTAGTAGGAGTACCTGGGACAGGAGAAATAACCGAGTCCTTGAACAATCTGAAGTTAAGGAACACGTTGTCTACTGTCTAAAAAAAATACAGTTGAGTTTTGCTGACTTGTTTTATTTTGCTTACATTTTAGAGTGAAGCACGAATGAGTTGGGAGATGAGTTCTGAGAAAATGTCCCCAAACTGTGGATTCCCAAAGGCTAGAAAGAAATGACCCTGGGCTGAGAATATATCTTTGGAACACCAGACTGGAAGCTTTCGGTCATAAGCAGAAGTTGGCGTAGTTTCTGGCAACCTTTAAAGGGTGGGATTCCTGCCTTTTATTTCCAGTATGCCCTAAGGAAGATGTTAGCAAAGAGCACAGCCCTGCCATCTCCACTGAGTAATCAAGCTCCGTTTATCTTAATAAACCTAGCTTAAAACCAAAGAGGTAGAACTGGCAGTTCATGGTTCCAATAAATCACCTCCATCAGATAACCAGATTGTCTTTCTTTTTAATTACCTGAGCTGCTCTTCTTCTTCTTCTTCTTCTTCTTCTTCTTCTTCTTCTTCTTCTTCTTCTTCTTCTTCTTCTTCTTCTTCTTCTTCTTCTTCTTCTTCTTTGTCTTTCTCTCTCTCTCTCTCTCTCTCTCTCTCTCTCTCTCTCTCTCTCTCTGTGTGTGTGTGTTTGTGTGTGTGTGTGTGGTGGTAATGGTGGTGGTGGTAGTCCGGCGGCAGCGGTGGTGGCTGTGGTGGTATTGTGGTGGTAGTTTTTGTTTGTGGAGGTTTGGTGTGAGTTTTCTTGGCTGTCTTGGCCCTGTAGGGGTTATTGAATCTGGCTGATTGAGAGACTAGAAATGGTTGAAGGCATGGAAACAAAAAGGTAGGGGTAAAGGAGAAAGCAACCATGGAGTAAGACACTATGTCTGATTTTAATTTGTGCTTCCGCCTTTTTAACCCCTTCTAGAATGTACATTATAAATTGTTTTATTTGAGTCTGGGTGTTTTACCTGGTTCTGTACATCAGTCATAACCACTTTGATTATCAACAGAGGTGCAAGTACCACTTTAATATTCGTAAAAGGTTCATGACACTGTGACCAAACCCAGTGGAGACAAAAGCTGTACGTTCTCATATCACAGTCTTTTGAGAGTTTTTAAACCTCTCCCTTAGCTCTGAGCTAGTCACTGAGATTTCCGTCTACACATATCTTAGCAAACAGGTTAATTAACTGATCCTGTAGTGTTGGTCCCATAGCCGAAGCCCCTGGCTTAGCCTACACAAGTACCGATTGAGGTTTCTGCTCTCCTTCCTCATTATAGGAGAGAAGACAGAGCAGAGGAAAGCAAGGCCACCCTATTCATTATGTATAGCTCATTAGTTCCCTGTCAACTTCCCTTTGCCTTTAATCAATTGAAAGAAAACAGCCCTACAGCTTTTTAGGAGGAAACGCATGGGGCTGCAGTTCATCGGCACTCTGTAAAGTTACTTTTAAACGTACAGGCGACCTCCAGTCTGCGTCTTCACCATGTTGCCTCCCGTGCATCCTGTGATCAGTAAGAGGAATGGTATCCCACCCCCTCACAGCTCATCCCCCTCTTCTCTGTTTCTTCCAAAAACCACTTAGTCATCTCTGAAACATGTTCCCCTTGCAGTAGGCTCCAATCTTTTCTATACATTTCATAGAAGAAAGACAACACAGCTCATTAGTGAAATATGCCTGTAAAATAATGAACTAATCAGATTAGTCATTCTAAGCCTGGTTGTTCTGAAATGTCTGTGTGAATGCTGTATTGTTTCAAAGGGTTGCCCTGAGGGAGGTGGTATTTATTGAGTAGGTGTTGCCTTTCATGGAGGTTCTTCCTGTTATCGCCTTTGGACTAATACTGTTTAGTATTTGTATTAGAGAATTAAAACCAAATTAACAAACAGTGTTTGACGTCATCACTATATTTTTAAGTATGTATATGTGAATATCTTGGGAAGAATAATAAAAGTTATAAATAGGTCGATACTGAATTTGATACTGACTTGATTTTATACTGTTATATGAGGTTAGGATGCAGCCAGAACTGATCTACTTTGAAGTTTGTACCTCACTTTAGTCATGAGAAATATCTTCCTCTTAGAGACTCTTTGGCTTAAGTAAAATAATCTTAAATGTTTTTTAAAGTATATCAAAGTGTTGCAAAATATTGAACAACTAGATTTTCATACATCATTGAAAGTGTCGCCTCTGTGTTACTTATCATAGACAAGGGTGAAGATGAAATATTTGAAAAACAGATCTTTTTAATTCAACAATTCTGGCGGAAAAGGAACAAATTAAGTTCTCATATAGGAAGAGGTATCCAATGTATTACACATTGTTAAACCAGGTTTAGTGTCTCACATCTGTACCCAAGACTTGGAAGGCTGAAGAATTGCTGTGAATTCCAGACCAGCCTGCATGCTCCACTGTGAGACCCTGTATCAAAACAAAAGCATGCAAATATATCATTATAGAAAGGAGAAATTGTAGCTTAATACAAATGGTTTCTTTCCACTTAAAAAAAGATTTTCTCTATTTTCTGAGTGTAGTATTCTCTCTCTCTCTCCCTCAGTGTGTGTATGTGTAATACACACACACATCCTACATAAAATTAAGATTTTTATGTACTATTTAGAAAATGAAATTAAAACATCCATTTATATAGCAAATTTCCCATGAAGACAAGCACATATAAAAAGTATTTTTTGAAACTGTGTTTCCACCAAACCAGCTTTCTTCAAATCCCAGGAGTCTTTCCCTGTCTCTGCATTTCTATTGTATTGAAAACCATACTTTGCAGTGTACAGGGTCTGAATGAAGTGGGTGGTGCAAGTGAGCTTCCTAAAAGCTGAACATTATTGAGAATCATTGGATTAACCCGTAGCTATTTGAATCATGTTGAATAACAGTAACAGGTTTACGATGGGATTTAATTATTCATTAATAAAAATTCTATCTGGGGTTTTAAAAATTAGATATTTTAAGCCAAGAAAAATACACATAATGACGACAACTATTTTTGAACTGATGATAAAACAAAGGCACACGTGCTTCTGTCTTATGAACTAGGCCACTCCATTGCCTAAGCTCTTTGCTCTTTCAGAGGCTTCAAATGGGTCTGCACACACACTTGCTTACAAGCTTAGTCTCAAATAAAGCCAGTTATAGCTTCTTTCATTCTTTGAAGCAAATTCAAAACTTGTACTTTCATGATATTAAAGACATGAATTAAATAGTCCTGTAACGCCAAGTTTCTTTTAATCCACACCCAAGTTTAAGGACTGCTGTCACAATGCCTGAAGACATAGGCCGTAAAGAAGACCTAGGGTAACTTTTGTAACTCGTTCTCAGAGCTGTGCCCATGTAATACCTTCAATACCGTCAGTTCCTTAAAGGACCTTTTGAAGATCTGACAGAATGGCATGAAACATACACCATGTAGTGAGAAGCATTACTTTTATTAGGTTTCAAAATAGAAGTGATTGTGTTGTATTTTACCTTGCATTCACGTTCTTTACTGCAAAATACTATTATTACCTTTGATAAATAAACAAAAGTAGTGACCAAATATAAAGGTAATGCAAAAAGGCCTCAAAAATCACCCTATTCTTCCCCAGATCCTCCCATTCTGAAAAAAAAAATATGTTCCCAATCAAACCAAAACATTTAGTAATGTTATTTTGGTTTTAAATAGACTTTTAGAAAGTACTCTTGTTCTGTGTTCTTTATCTCTTTGCTCTGATATCTTGATTAAGATATAAAACTTCCCAACTAAGCAATCTCTGATGCACATTTAAATAACAATAAATGATGATGCCAACATGGATTCCCTCAACAAATACAAAGTTCCTTTTCATTTGGAATTATTGAAAGCATTCCGTGAAAGAAATCACATATCTGTATAGTGACTACATACACACACAAATGTGTAGTGACTTCTAAATCATACAGGAGACAATCACCAATTTAATGATGTATAATATATGAAATTATCTAAGTGTAGGTCATTTACCTTTATCTGTGTGTTCTAAGATTAAGTCTTAAATATTTTCAGCCTGATTGTATCATAATGTTCTGAAAGAGTGATAAGTACAAAAGAAAAGGAAAATAAATCACATTGAGATCATCAACAAAATCAAGCCATCATGTATTTTGTGTTCATTCAGTCCCTGTGAATGTTGATTACCTAACATATGCACAGGTCATTTTCTCTTTAAAATTTGCAAGGGTTACCTAAAAAGCCAAATTTAAATAAAAAAAATACTTTCAGTTCAAGTGAGTCTCTCAGAATTTTAAGGAGAGTATATTTTTGAAAACAAATTACCACCAGTCCTACAAGAAGAGCTACATTCATGTTTGTGAATTTTTTAGGTATAATTTTGAAAACTTTTGCATATTTTTGAAAAACATTTTGCTATTGCTAACAAATAGAAATGGTACGGCCAATGGAAGAAAACCCGATCTTCCTTCCTTCCTGTTGTCTGTATGTCAAAATAAATGTCAAAAGAATAGAAGGTTGTAAGAGTTTTTTAATATTCTAAGAAACAGGTCAAATGTATAAGGAGGGAGACACTAGACATTTGGTATTTCTGTTAATTATATGCTTTTTAAATTGAAACTACCTATTTTAATCCTGGTCTCTAATTTTCCACAACTGTATTTTTAAGCCATGAACTCATGTAATAAAAACACTGCTCAAACAAACCAAGCATAAATGCATAAAAAATAATTAAAGAAAAAGAGGGAATGAATTTGAAAGAGAGTCTGGGTGATGGTAGATATAACTAGGAGGATTTGGGGAAGGAAAGGGAAGGGAAAATTTATATGATTATATTATAATCCAAAAAAAAATCAAAACAAAGAAATGAAGTTAGGATTGTGATGCTCTAATACTTTACAGATCTGACTTTTTAAACACAGTTTTTAGTTATCTAAAGTTGATCTAACCTAATTATTATCACAAAAATCATAAGATCATTTCAGTTCTGAATAAATGTCTTCCTTTGATCAATTTAGTATAATCTTTACATATAGACTTTACCATATTTCCTCCACTTATAAAACCCCAAGGATAAATTTTCTTTTTTAAAAAAAGAAAGGTAAAGAGGATGTGAAAAAGAGTAAAGTCGGAAATGTATATATAAAGGTGTCAAAATGAAGCCCATTATTTAAGGTTTTAAAGTAATAAGAATCAATAATGCTACAATGGAGCATAGGATCAGTCATGATTAATGCCTTCCTGGAATACCTTGAAACTAAGCTAAACTAAAATTTTCTCAATGAAATATAAAAGCTCCTTGTATTTTTTAAATGTCTATTAAAAATAAACCTGTAATCTCCTAAATCCCTCCCCATTGGCAGCACTCTAAAGTCTGCCTCTACACATGATGCTGCCCTTTAGTCAATTCCAGTTTAGAATGATGAGTAACCATGGCTCCATCTAATTTTCCCCATGACATCAGTGGCAGAGAGACATTCTCAGGCCCTGTCTCCTGGAGAGCTCTCCCATAGGTAGAACTGGAGTTTCTGTAACAGAATTCCTTACAGGAACCTAGTCTGAACTCTACATTAAAGTTAGAAACTGCCAGTCCTATGGGGTTGACAAGGCAAGGTTTCTTATCTCTGGGATTTTATGCCCTTCCCCCAAGAAGACTGACAGGGAATCCATCTCTGGGCAAGAGGGTGACAGACCCCCTTTGATGATGAGCACCCACAAGCACAGCGGGCAGGCTTTTGCTATTCATCGTGCTGCACAGCTGTGGCAATGGCCTCATGTCAAAAAATGGGGGAGGGCTTCAGTTTAAATGAAAGGGAAGACAGTTCCAGAGAGTGAACTGCTTTAGACTCTGGATTTCTGTCCTCTGGGAAGCCCGAGGTTTACGATCTAACTTCTGTTTAGTTAGCATAGTTAAAGCAATGTAGCCTCACTTCTGTAAGCTCACACTGATCAAAGTCTCAATGCTCATGTTCTCATGCCCAGAGGATATATGTGCACATTTGACTATCATCATGCTTACTCAAGTGGTGGTGGTTTTATCACTATCTTCTCTGTCTCTGTCTCTATCTCTGTCTTTCTGTCTCTCTCTCTCTTTCTCATTAAATCCTATGCTTACCATAAAATAGTTTGTTGACCCATTTCCATTATTCTTACATTCTCTGCTTTACTTCAGGATCATCTATGTGGAAGATTTCTTCAACTGTTTGAGAACTTGAGAAGGGAATGTTCACACATGTAAAAATGTCCGGTGCAAATCTTGAAAAGTATGCAGGCGTGTTCTCTAGACATGCTTACAATTATTGAAAGAGACTCTATAGCTGGAGACTATTTCCAGCCAGGCAGAACTAAAAGCACCTAAGGAGTTAACCCAAGTATATAAATGAATATGCTAATCAGTGCATAATTCATCACTGAAGAAACATATTTATTGTGTCCGCTATTTGATTAGATAGCTTCAATGTTCAATTAATCAGTTGCCTTTCAATATCATTCCCTGAACTGCTTAATTAATCTGTAGCTCTGTAACCCTATTCATCCTCGGAGCAGTTACTCACCCCACTTCAAATGACAAACCCAGGAACTGTGCCACATAAAGACTTTATGTCAATGTCAGGCAAAGGTTGATAAGTAGCTACCTTCTTTTTTTCTTTATCAGGTTAATCAAACCAATCAGCCTTATAGGATTTACATTTGTCAGAAATTTTTAATGAGTTGAAATTAATGAGAAATAGAAGAGACAAACCAGCAAGAGAATGTTGGCTCTGCTTGGATACCTCAAGGCAGTATACTACCTCTTATTAAGTAGGGTATGTTTCCTCCTGATTTTCCAGATGAAGAATTTAAAACATACCACTGATTGAGCAGAGACCCGTCTCTGACCCTGTGTTCATTAGCTAGCGATGGGGGATACAAACCCCCATCTTTGAAACAACCTGTGATCTACACATTTATTGCCTTCTGGGAACCATTTAATCCTTCCCTAATGCCATCAATAGTTGCAGTAAATTTCTATAAATGTTTAGTCCCCCCAAGATGATCTACATATGACATAAGCACCTAAGACACCCAGGATTTAAATCACATCTTCATTAGATCTTGATGTCCTGATTTAATACCATTACATTCAGCCATTAAAGACCAAAACTCACAGCAACAAGAAAGACCAAGGATAATTAAATTACAAGTTTGACTTTAATATATATGTAATTCTGAGAACTGAGTAGCAGTCTTTTGACAAGTAGTTTTCATTTCCTTAACAAGTAATAACTTATCCAATAATATTTTCCAAATCTTGCTCATACCCTGAAAAGACTACAGATTTTCTGAGATTTTTGGCTGTTAAGTTTTATTTTCTTAGCAACTAATTCTATTAGCAGCCAATACCAAGCAACAAAGAGACTGAGTTGGCTGGGAATATTAGTAAGTATAAGGATGCAAACAAACTGGCCTACGGTTGGCTCTAAGTATTGAAACATATCACCTTGATGTCATCTTTTCACAATTTTTTAATCATGATTTCCTCTGTATTGATTTAGTTTTTAGAGGTTATCTGATCAATGTTCTATGTAGACTTTAAGCCAGTTTGCCTTTCTTTCAAGGTAGTTCCTGAAACTGTCAGCCAGGCGCATCCAAATAAAATGAGAATTTTGGAATAAGGTCCTCCTCATTCCGCAGTAATAGATAGCACCTAAAGTTGAATGGGTACATAGTAAATGCTCATGAAAGTCTGTTGTATTAGTGATTCACTATATTAAAACAAACCTTTGTTTAATTGTTGGAAGAAATTAAGTCAAACACTTGCTTTTTATGGTACTGAAGTTGAAATACCGTTCTTCGACCCAGCAAGATGGCGGAGAGGGCAAAGATACTTGCCAACACACTTGATGATCTGAGTCAAATCCTCAGGATCCACATGGTAAAAGGAGAAAAAAGTGGATCCAGCAAGTTCTCCTCTGATGTTCACATGTGCACCATGGCATATGTGTGTGTCTCGTGTGTGTGTGTATGTGTGTATGCACACATAGACTAAATAAGTGTAATGTTCTGCTTTTGAGTCTTATAATAAGTATACTGGGGTATTTTTGTAAATTCTGGTTTACATAAAAATATTTATTAGAGATAAACATTTAAAATATAAATGTTGAAATTGTCAAATAGATAGCAAACAAGTGTGTATACATGGAGTGGAATGACTTATAAGATACAAATTATCACAATGATGTTATTTACTAAATTGAACTTCAAAAAAATAATTTCAGTGTATTGGTACAAGCTTCCTTTCATAACATTTTCTGTGTATTTTTAACAAAAGTATTTTCACACATTTGTAATGATTGTTTTACAAGCTTGAGGAAGATCTATCAAACAACTGTGCATTACTTCCCTGGAATCTATTTCTGTTTTTCCTGTGGTTCCATTGGATAGTGATATGAACTCAAGTGCTAAGAAAATGAGGAAAGTAAGACAGAAGTGAATTAAGTCAAATTGTTAAGGTGTGTGTGGGATTGCTCTATAGCTGTAGGGAGAGGACCCATGAGACCAGTACCCCGGCTTAAAGGGAGGTGTGCTGGCCTGCATCTTCATATTCAAAAATACAGAAATCAGAGCTCTGTGTTACTGATGCTCTTTCTCCTGTCGTACCCAGTCATGTTTGGTTCTATCCTACATCTCTGGGTGATCCACCTTGTGGGTCCTGGTGCACTGGGCAGTGTCAGAGGTAGGCTTATTTAATCATAAGAGGGGGAGAAAGGATTGTAGGAACCAGAGGGGGTCAAGGACACCACAAGAAAACCCACAGAATTAACTAACCTGGACTCATAGGTACTCACAAAGAATGAACTGAGAACCAGGCACCCTGCATGGAACTGACTTAGGCACTCTACGTATATGTTACAGTTGTGTAGATTGGTCCTCTTGTGCGACTCCTAACAGTGAGAACTGGGGCTGTTTCTAACTCTTTTGCTGGCCTTTGGTACCTTATTCCTCATACTGGGTCTCCTTGCCCAGGCTTAATACATGAGGAGGTACTTAGTCTTACTACAACTTGATATGCCATGTTTTGGTGATACTCGTGGGAAACCTGCCCGTTCCTAAGCAGAAATGGAGAAGAAGTGAGTTGTGGGGAATCCACAGAGGGAAGAGTGGAGGGAGAGTCAGGGAGGAGAGGATGAAGGGGATGTTTAATTAATTAAAAAAGACTTCTTAAACTCTGATGATTCTGCATTACTACTTCAAGTACAAAACATGCATTTGATTTGTAAGACTGGCTAAATCACTGTTTTGTTTTGTTTTTTCATTTCCTTTTTGTTTTTTTAAAAAAGCCAGTCAAGTCATGTACCTTTAGGTGGGTCAATGGTAAATCCTATTTCAGTTAGTACATACATAAAAATGCAACAAGTATGCCAGAAATAAGGATTGCTTTAGATAACTGTTTTGTTTTTGGTTTAAGGGATCAGATTTTACTTTGGGTAATTAACCCATTGTCTGTCACGTGTATTTTCTGTATACTTATGTACTCAAAATTTTAGTTTCTAATAGAGCTTAATTGACATATTACTTCAAAATTGCCTAAATACAAATAAGGGCTACCTTCCTTTGGTACCTGAGACCCTTCTGATGAACACATAGTGAAGCAGATACTGGACATGATTTTTTCCCTTTCATCTGTGAAAGCTAGCACTGTGCACTGTCTATTAACAGCTCTGAGAAAATTTTTAATTTTGAATCTTCCTTTGCGTCTCCTCATTCAGCTGTCCAACAAGCTACATTTTACTGCTGAAATAGCTCTGCTGTGAGATTTCCAACTGTCCCTTTATCTGGGAATCATATTACTTCCCAGAGCATATTGCTCATCTAGAAACGCCTTCCCTACATATATACGGCTTAACCATGGTGCTTGTAACCATGCCCCTGAAGTTACCAAGGAGATAGGCCAGAATGCTTATCGTCTTGCTTGTGTTATGTCAGTGCTGAGCAACAGATATAAAATTAATGATTCTACTAAAGAGGCTGCTGAATGACTCAATGTTTGCTTCACGTTGGTGACAAACTGACCAAGTGTCAGTGACAGCTGACAATCTGGTGACCAAGATCCAAGCCTTATGATTTAATGTTATTGGTTATTGGTAAAACTGTCCTTAACTTTCCCTTCCAATTAAATCATAAGCTACAGGATCAACCATGTGGTATGTTTTGTTTTGAAAATACTTTGTGCATAGTAAGGACTCATCTCGTAATTACTGAGTATTAAAAGCACATCAACAAATTTTCCTGTGGTGTGTTTGAAATTCCAAAAATGGAGTCCACATTGTTGTATGATTTATTAAGGAACTACACAGAAAGAGTAGGTTAGCTCCCTAGGGACATTTCTCTTCTTAGATGTTGTTATTCTCTGGATTATACAACACTCTTATTGATCATTGGGCTTGGATAGGGAAAAAACAGTAACTGGTGGGGGCAAAGGCATACCCAGCAGAAATGCCAGAAGCATATTTTAATGGATTTTCTGAAAATGGGAAGGTGTACAAGAAAATCTTCAGGGAACTTAAGTTAAGAAGCATCTTGGGCCAAGGGGGACAGACTCAGAACAGGGTGGGAAAAGGGCAGTCGGTTGAGATAACTCTGACAGACCGTGGTGGGTACTCTCTTTGCCATGACTAATTGCGAATTGATTGGCCATGCAGAAAGGTTATGTTTTATTAAGGGAAACCTTTCTCCCTTTTGTCGTTATGAAATACGTTCTTCTTCAGATTGTTATTCCCTTCCCATACTAAACCCTCATTAATTTATAATTTACCACATTGCTTTAAAAGTGCTGCTGAGATTTCCTGTTTCTCTCACGTGCACTGCCTCTAATAGAGAAAGTCAAGTCGGATACAGGCTTAAATGCCTCTTGTCTCAAGGGCTGCATGCCAGACATGCTGGTGCCAAAACTTTCCCCCAACAGTCTTTAGATGTTGTAAATGTTTCAAAATGCCATTTGCAGGCACTGCGAATATGAGTCAGGCTCTCCGGTTCTTTCGCTATTGACTGTAAATCGACAGTGGTTTTCAGAATCTGGAGGCAAAGAGAAACAGCTTCCTAGGGAATCTGTATTAAATTTGAGGACAATAATCCTCATGGAGTGGGGGCTCACAATTTCATCAAGTACGGATCTCGGATCAGAGGCAATAGAAAGGGAGAACAGGAAATAAACACCTTTACCTCATAATCCTTCTCTCTGCCAGTGGATTTGACAGAATCTGGGAAATCGTCAGCAGGAAAGAGGGGTCAGAATGGCTCTCCCATTTCTCTTTGTCCAAAAAGAGAAAGCAACTCAAGAAACAGGAGTTTTAGCAGCCATGTACTTTGAATTCCATTTTGCTGATATGTAGGGAATAGGAGGATAAATCAACAATGTAAACATTTTACTATTTTCTAATGTGAAATTCCTAGGAGATATGTAAATATAGTTCTAAGTTCTTTTTTATTATTATTAATATTATTTCTAAAACAATCTTTTCTCATTTTAAATATCTATCCCAGTTTCCACTTCCTCCCCTCCTCCTGTTCTCCTCTGTGTTCCCCCAACCTCTCAATCCACTCCTCAGAGAGGGAAAGGTTTCCCACGGGGTGTCAACAAAGTCTGACAAAACACTTTGAGGAAGGACCAAGACCCTCCCCCATATATCTAGACTGAGCAAGATATTCCTCCAAAAATAATGGGGTCCAAAAAACCGGTTCAAGCACTAGAAATAAATCCTGGTCCCACTGTCAATGGCCCCACAAACTGCCCAAGCCTCACATCTGTCACCCACATTTAGTAGGGCTAGTTTGGTCCTATGCATGTTTCCTTGCTATCAATCCAGAGTCCAAGACCTTTGTGAGCTTTCAAATATATTTAGAATGTGTATGCATGCATGTAGGTACAATTGTTTGTGTGTGATCACGTGTTTGTATGTGAATGTTTTTGCATGTATGTTTTTCCTGAAAATAGATTATTTTCTCATATAATATATCCTGACTATAGTTTCCCTTCCCTCTACTCACCCCAGTTCCTCCCCATATCCTCTGCTCTCCAGAGCCATCCCTTCCTGTCTTTAATTAAAAAGAACAGGCTTCTAAGATATAATAGTCAAACACGAAAAATAAAATTAAGCAAAAATTTCCATATTGAAGTTGTGCATGGCAACCCAACAGAAGAGTCCCAAGAGTGGAGCAGACAAGATTCAGAGATTCATTTGTTCACATAACCAGGAGTCCCATATAAATAAATACTAAGCTATTATTTGTTATATATTTGTTGCTAGAGGAAGCTTCTCTGATAATGACTGAATAAAACAGTAATGTATAAGTATAGTAGAATATCATTAGGAATCACTTTATTGATTTGTTTGTTTTTAGACTAATCTTCTTTGGTTTTATCCTAGGTGTTGTCTAGGGTTCCCTCTCATGGAGTGTGCCTTAAATCAAATCAGACATTGGTTGGCTACTCCCCCGAGTTCTGTGCTACCATTGCCCTAGTATATCGTTACAGACAGATTGTAGCCAAAGGTTTTGTGCCTGAGTTCGTATCCATGTTTCTCTTTTAGAAGCCAGCGAGTACCCTCTCACATGGAAGAGACTAGAAATAGAAGTGAAGGGTCCATGTAGATATCAGTTTGACTTCTCTATGTTCCTTGAGTTGTGTCGTTGCTTTTCCCAGCAATATGTCCCTGCTGTGAGTACGTGGAGGGCAACCTTTTGTCTTGGCATCAGCATGGGTTGTTTGGTGAATTCCATGTGACCCCTTTGGACAATCATTCAATTGAATACAACCCAGTTCCTCAACTGAAAGGGGCTACAGAAGATGACCTGTTGAAACTCTGTATCCTGGCAGTCCTCATTAGGATCACTTTCATAGATTCCATGAAGTTTCCACCCTATTAGTTTTCCACACCACAATCCAAATGCCCTCAAATCCAGCCATCTCTCTCTGTGCACTCAACCCACACCTGACCCCTCCCATTCCTGTTCCACTCATTCCCAGTCCACCCACAACAACTATGATTTCCCCTTCCCAGGGAGCTCTCTGCATTCCTGTTAGACACTTCCTCTTTACCTAAATTCTCTAGCTCTACAGGCTGTAGCTTGGTTATCATTTATTAATGGCTAATATCCCTCTTTAACTGAATACATGCCACATTTGTCTATCTGGGTCTGGTTTACCTCACTCAGGATGATTTTTTTTCTAGTTCTACCCATTTGCTTGCTAATTTCATGACATCATTTTTAAAATTAAATTTATTCATTTTATACTCCAACCACAGTTTCCTCTCACTCCTCTCCTCCCAATCTTTCCCACCTAACTTCCCTCTCATTTTTAACAGCTCCATTGTGCAAATGATCCACATTTTGCTTTTTCATTCTTCTGTTGAGGGACATGTAGGTTTTTGCCATTTCTGGCTTTTATGAATAAAGTCAGTAAAATCAATGAACATGATTGAGTAAGTGCCCTTGTTGTAGGATGGTGTGTCCTTTGTGTATATGCCCAAGAGTAGAATACCAGGTCTTGAGGGATATGCCTATATATTTGGGCTATATTAGTATTTTATGAAGGGTTCACTTTTTCATCTACATAGGGTCCAGAGTGATACCATCAATATACAAAGGAAGTCAGATGTAGAAAGATAAGAAAGTCCTCAGATCAATCCTGTAGTATCTATTCAATTGATGTTCATAACTAACAAATAAGAACACAGACTTAGTGTTACTTAACCTTGTTTTTTTCCCCCCTAGGGAAAGCTACAAACTATCTTTTTTTTTAATTTCTTGCTAATATTTCAACTTCTTAAGAGTTAAAATCATATGACAATCAAATGAAATATATATTTGATATAAATTTACTTTTACAGACTGATAAAACCCCTGGATTGTATTGTTTAAAAGACTTACAGTAAGTAATTCAGGAGTAGTATAAGCGATCACGTAATTTGATACCAAATAAAATAAAATGAGAGTCAGTGGGTGAACTTATAAGTGTGCTGGAAGAGGGAAGATCAATGTTGGCAGAGGTTTAGTCAGAGTTCCACGAAGAAGTGGGGATTTCCCTGAAACATGAAGGTCAGGTTGTTATCGGCTGAAATAAACAAAGAAGAAATAATAGAGATGATAATGTATGCAGAATATAAATGGCTTACTCTGAGCAAAAGAGTGGACTGGAAACTTTCTAACTCAAGACACTGTTTTATTTCCTCCAATCTTACCTCAATGAAAAATGCTGTATGCTTACTTAGAAAATATTTATTAAATATATGCTATGAACCCAGAATTGTTTCAGACTTTGAAGTAAGCTTCAGGTTGATTCTATGTGCATGTTATTTCTTTCATGCAGGCATTGGTTGGATGCAACTTCATTCCAAACTGAACATGATAAGTAACGCTCACCATGCTTTATGTAAACTAGAAAGATATCAAGTTCCTGGAGAATTTCTGGAGTCCTAATAAATGAACTATTAATTCTATACCGTGTGAAATACTTGTTTCAAACACCAGGGAAGCAAATGTGAAAAAGGCAATGTCATATTTTCCATAGTTTATATAAAAATAGGAGTAGTCAAGTTCATTTTCTATAGCACTATGCAGCCATTGAATAAATGCTTACCAGAACATGCTAAAATTAGCATGGTAGTATTTTGATAATTCATATATCTATTTGTGTAGGGAAGTACATGGATATTCATAAAGATGAGTAGAGAGAATAAAAAATGGTTTCAGAGAAGCACTACTGGACACATCAAGAAACACCTTTGAATATATATAATCTGCATTTCATTTTACAGAAAAGTGGAACAGTATCCATGTATACACATCTTGAATGGCCTTTCAGCTTCTTCAAATGCGTTAATATCTTTTTAAAATGTGGCAGTATGGTTTACATTCGAGTACATTAAATAATCAAAGGACAGTGGGTACATAATACAGAGTGCACATCATAATGGGGTTAAAAGGCAATTACTCAGCTAGCGAATGAATGTGAGACAGTACTTAGAGAAACTTGGTCCAAACATTCATCGCCTATGGCACAGTAGTCTGCAAAATATAAAGTTAGCAAAGCATCTATACGGATATCTCAAATCTAGTATTACTTTTAAAACACGATCAAACATCTGAGAGTCATGCCAAGAGCTGGAAATTTTAGGCAGCTTAGTATAAAGTATGGACTTACAAAGCTTACAGTGCATAACATTGCATTAAAAAACTGCTATTGCCAGCCTAACCTTGCCATCTATTTCTCACAGATATCCTATCCAGGCATGTTTCCAAGACACACAGAATATAAGCTGTGTACTCTCTCTCAATTTAACTTGAAAACCAAGGAAGATCAGGTCCATATGTACAAGAAAAATAAAGTGTCAGTGTGACCATCTTGAATATTACTTTATAAAATGGCTTCTTTATAACTGGCACACTACATAACAAATATAATGCGATTTAGACTTATTTTGTTGCAAACCTTTTGAAAACCATACTTCAATCATGGAAAGGGTAAAAAAAATCAATATTCGCATAATACACTGGACTTAAAAATGTATATCCAAAACGAATTCCAGCATGTGAACTTTAGCCATATTTCACCTCCCTCAGCCCCTTTTCTTCTTGGTCAGCACAGCGTTATCTCAGGCCCCAGCCATTAAGGTGGTTTTCTCTCTGTTCCTGACTCTCTTGCATTCATTTTGCTGCCTGCTCTGATAGAATTTTTATCTTCAAAAATGTGTTACCTAAGTTGTCTATTTCTGTGCCCTGTAAGCTTCTGTCTGTATGCTAAAAATTTAAAGTTACAGTCCCTTCAGTTTATAAAAATCAAAACTAGGAATATTGATAGTGGTAACTTCATGTACTTTTTTGTGAGATATAAAACTCTCTAGCTTATTAGTTGATAATTTCTAAAAATGTGCATTGATCAACGGACACTTGCATTACAAGGCTAAGTTATAGATTCTTCTTAGAAGTTAGCATGTGCGATTGGTCTTAAAAAATCTTCCGTTGGTTTTTGGATTTAATGCAGATGTCTCCTTCACTTTCACAGTAAATGTGTTATAACCTTCCCCTGGAGTACTAAGGCTATGGATTCGGAGAAATGAAAGCTATTCGAAAAATTGAGAGTTGTTTTTCTTTTATGGCTAAACTGCTATCCCAAAAGTCACTTAGTCAATGGTAACAAAGTTTCTGGGTTTTGCAAATTACTTTACCTTGATGACTGACTACTGGTTAATTTGCATCCCTCATGAGGAAGGCCTTTCTAGTAGAAGGATTCTTTATGCATCATGAGTGAATGAATCTATGTCTGAAAAATACCTTTTCCCCATTTTTGCCTGTTAACAGTATTGCTCTCATAAAACTGGCCTGTCAACCTTCCTACCACTGCTGATGAGTACACGGAGCAGGGACCAGACAGGAAATAAATATTTGAATATATTTTTTCCAATTATATTATTAGAAAATATTAATAAACTACCTCATTCTTTTCATCAACCATTCCAATTAAACCTTCCACTCAGAGGAATGTTAGACTATGAAATTTGGAACAATTTCAAAAATATTAATAAGTAAGTTTATGTTTTCACCTTATGTATGGTATTAATTTCAAAACATATGCAATCTCTATGTACAAATTTTATTTGTGGGAGACAGGTAAACATTTCAGAAAGGTGAATTTTCCGCTTAGCACAGACAGTTTGACGGGTTTTGTCTTTTCAAGACAGGAGAATCTCAACCATCAAGCATTTTTAGTGTCTCTGAGTGAGGAGACAATTTCTTTATAGTTTCTCTTTTATAATTATGGGCACCTTAGAAACTAACATTTAACTTTTGATATGGAGATGTCTTTAATATAATACAAACTATTTTATTCTTTGGAGGAATCTGTATGTTACCATCAAAAATGTCTCTTCATTTATGGAGTAATCCTTTCTATAAAAGGTGACCTAGTTTTTTGATTTAGTGAGAGTTTAACATAAGGGTTCTTTTCATGTACCCAAGTGTAGATCCAAATATGATAATGGTAGAAACACTATCACTGAAAGTTTAAGAAAGACAATTGTTTGGGGAAGGAGTGCATGCTAGCATCTAAGAACACTCTGATTTATAGGTTGCAATTTTGTGAGGAACAGTTTCCATTTTGTCATCAAAGGATATGTGCCTATGTTCTTATAAATGAAATGATGTCATGTTTAAAAGCAATGATTACGAAAGAAATGAGAAGAGGTAGAGTCAGGTAATAGAAGAGATAAGGATGGCTTTGTCAAAGTGAAAAGCTAGTTGAAACTGCTAAGAAGTGCAGGGCCAAAGAGGCTATGGAAAGACTTTGAAGGTTCAAAACAGCATAAGCAATGGAATGGTTTCCAAAAGAGGGGAAACATCTGAACTGTCATTAGTGTTCTAAGTGGAAATGGACTTTCAGAGAAGTGTTAGTTTAAACTGTTACATTGCATTTTCTTCTCCAGAAAATTCTGGGCAGCTAGGGGCTGGATGCAGGGAAATCTGAAGACATGGTGTGACTGAGATTAGTCATGGACAAATGGGTTCAGGAGATGATCAAAGTGCAATAATAATTAGGACGGAGTAAAGTGTGTCAAGAGAATGTCAGCTTGGTGAGGATCAAGGGAATGGGCAAAGCTCTGACTAAGACACTGGCTGTTTTGGGATTGATGTGTCAGTTCTCACTCTATCTTCAAAGAAGGACCATATTTTTATTAGCTACTTTCCCCATTTCTGTGATAAAGTACCTTAACAAAAGCAACTTGAGAGACAAGAAGTTTATTTTAGCTCACAGCATGCTGAGAAAATCATGATTGCAGGTACTTGAGGCAGATAATCACATTCACAGACAGGAAGCATAGAGTGACGAATGCTGGTTTGTAACTCGCTGTCACCTTTATATTCATTCTAGGACCCTCCACTTAGGTAGGGAAGGAACATATGTGTTTAAGAGAAGATATCTGGGTGGAATGAGAGAGAAAAAAGAGACAGTGGTGAAATTATATTTCACTTAAAACATTAAATACATTAACAGACAAAAGATGCTTCTTACTATCTCAGTTAACCCAATCTTAGATAGTGTCTCACAGGCATACCCAGAGGCTAACCTTATTCAAATAGAAGCCTCACAGTTTTGTCTGGAGGCTTGTCTCCTGTGTTTTTCTTGATCCTCTAAAAATTAATCAATATTAGTCATCACGCTTTTCATCTGAACTCATTGGTAATAATCTTCAGTGTGTTTAGAAAATGTTTCATTGTAGTTCCTGCCCAAAATATTTTTCTTGTATTATTTGTTTTATTTTTGAGATTATAATATAATTACAACATTTGTCCCTTTCTTTTCTTCCTTTCAAACCCTCCTATACTCCCCCTGTGCTCCCTTGACCTATTTTTTATTCATTGTTGTAATATGCATATATATTCAGCAATATAACCTGCTGAGTCCATATAATGTTACTTGTATGTATGTCTTCAGGAATTATCACTTGGTATTGGATAACCGATTGAAGTGCTCTTCTCTGGGGAGGACCATTTCTCCTGCTCGCAACATTACTTAGCAGCTTGCAGTTTTTTGGGTGGGGCTGAATTCTCATGGTCTTTTCTCAGTCCATTTTGGCATGTCTATTCTTGTTGGGTTTTTTTTCCTTTCAAATTAAGGCTACTCTGGCTGCTTTATAGGTAAACATTTATACACATTTGGTAATGAAACATTTTCAGACATGTAAAATATTTCTATAAATTTTTGTTCTTTACAAAAACATATTGCTCCCAGACCAGACCAGAACAAAATCTTGACTATTGTACATCAACTGAAATAGATCTGAGTATAATATAAGAAATCAGTGGTTTTTAATCCTCAACTTTACAGTGGCTTCTCACTAGCTAAGTAATGATAGCTTTAAAACTGCATGCCTACTATAAAATACTGGGTTTGTCTTTTTTTTCTTTAAATCAAAGCAGTCTATGTACAGTTTCAATTTTTTATTAATTTTCCTGTTACCATTTATTTCTTGGCATGGACACTCTAGCTCAGTGATGTGGTGACTGATGCCTTCTTAATCTTGTTCTGTTGTGATGCTTTCTTAACTCCTCATCATTTGGAAGGAACTCTTGCCCTTGAAGGCCGACATTCTCCTCATTTTCAGTACTTTATCTGTTTTATAAGGGCCTTCTGGTCAACTTGAATATTCTCCAAGGAAGCATGGATAAATAGACCTGGGTGGCTGTGCTTTTAAATACAAATAGTGGACCTTTCAGTACTTAGGGACCAGAGACCTGGCAAAGGTGTTCTCTATCATCGCCCATCTTCACATTTTTATTTAATCGTTATCCAATTATTATGGCTTCACTATATTCTGACGATTTCAGTTCATTCTCAAGAAATACTTAAATACTTTTTCCTATAACCATTTGTTCTTCTGGATTAAGAAAAAAATTAAAAAGTTTTATTTTTCCCCAGTTCCGTTAGTTATCAAAGCCATTCTTTCTCATGTGCCATGTGAAACTCAAAGGTTAACTTGTTCATAGAATTTAAACAAGAGGTGACTGTAGTCTCGTGTTCTTAGACATGTGGAATGTGTCCTTAGACATGTGGAATGAAAAGGTTATGAACTCAAAGTGTCTAGAACATTGTTTCAGCACATATTAATTAGTGGCAAATGACCTGAATTGATTCTGTCTACATCTGGTCAAATGAACAAGTAGATATTTGACTTGCAGTCTCAGATTCTAAGCCTGGCTGTGGGATTCTCCATCAGAAATCCCAGGGTTGAATAATAACTCTTTGAAGGAGTTAGTATTTATTTTAGAAGTCCCATAGAGTGAGTCACCCCCTCTGAGAAATGATTGATACTAAACAAGCCATCATTGGAGTCTAACTTGTAGAGAAATTTGTAACTGTATCGATTAGAAGATAAAATAGAAAGAAATAGACTTGGAATGACATAGAATTCATAGCACCATTTAAATAGGTATGGAGCTTTGAAGGTGTCAATCTCTCAGAATTTAATTATCTCAATTGTAAAATGAGTATAATACTTGTTGGGACTCTGGGGTGAGTTTCCAGGGATTAGCCTGAGACGTTCTTAAGGAACTCTGGGAAATACCCTACATAATGTATGATCAGTTTCTTTTTCTCAAGCACTGTGAGAAAATAAATTTTTACGTAGTAAGCTAGGGATGCACTTGTGTCTAGACAACTTCAGAATATTAGACTACAGTTTGAATATTTAAGTAAGTCACAACAAGAAATTTCACTAAAACTATTAATAACCAAATATAATTAACCAGGAAGTTTCATATTTGTCAGGAATGATTAATATATGGTTTCTGCAACTTTACTGTCACGTGACTTTTCGAACACTGAAGAGTGTCTATGTGTTTTGTGGCTGTGGCCAGAACAGTTAAAATTGAACTCATAAACAATTGTATTGAGGTATCTCACTTTTCTTTTCTTTTTTTTTTTTTTTTTTTTTTTTTTTTTTTTTTTTTTTTTTTTTTGCTTTTTTTCGAGACAGGGTTTCTCTGTGGTTTTGGAGCCTTTCCTGGAACTAGCTCTTGTAGACCAGGCTGGTCTCGATCTCACAGAGATCCGCCTGCCTCTGCCTCCCAAGTGCTGGGATTAAAGGCGTGCGCCACCACCGCCCTGCCCGGTATCTCACTTTTCAACATATCACTGTGACTCCGGTTAGCACACATCTTTGGCCAATACCACCTTGTAAGTCTTGTATAACACCATCATCTTCTTCGTTCCCCTTCAGTATTCCTGATTATGGAGGTTAGAGACTAGGAAGCACACATGAAGGGCCCTTTTTCATGTTTATTGGATAACTATTAGTGCTCGAGTTGTTTAAATGTAGTAAGAAATGCCAGGCCCTAAAACAACAGAGATGGGCAGCACTAATTCCATCGATGAATTATGTATGTAGTATGGGAGAGCAAATGTGGAGTTCAGGAAAAGGAGAATGTCTGCTTCAAATTGAACATGCACCTAAAGTTATTTCAGGAACTTTGGCCAGAGGGTTTTATTTTACTACTGTATTTTTTTTTCTGGTACCACATCAAAGTGTTGTAAACAATTTGAAAGGGTGCTAAAAAAAAACACCTTCAAATTTTCCATTTAATGGAGATAAGTGAAAAAGGAGTACAGCTGATCAGCCACTGGTTGATTTGAGAGTGATGCTTTGATCCAATGGATGATTTTTATTGCTTAATACCTTTCCAGAGGAGTGGAGTCAGTCCCATGTTTTATTTTTCAGAGGTCAGATCACATCTGAAACTTTGGCCATCATCCATCATTTTCGATGTCATGAAGAAAAATTAAAAAATAAGCACCATTTTTCAGTCTTCAAACATTGCAGAAAAATAAACTCGCCAATAAACACATTACACACTGTGGTTGAGAGTCACATTAATGGAAGGTGACTTTAGAATTTGCCAGACCATCTCTCTTACCTTTCTAAGAAGGAATTCCTTACCACTGTAATAGAAAGGAACCATAAATAATGAAGAAATGTATATAAGGTTTAGCTTGATGTCATGTTTAGATTTAAAATGTAAAGCACTTCCTCTAGATGTGTTAGTGTTTATCAGGGCAAATTTTTACACACCCACAGCAAAGTTTCCAACTTTTGATATTGTATTCTCAGTCTTAGAATCTCATTCTTTTAAATTTCTCTGAATCATCATTTTATTTATCTTGAACATAAAGTTTCTTGTCCTAAGTGTCATTATAGAAGAGTTTCAAAACCCTTGCATACTATTTGAGCATCTGGGTCCCAGGAGAGATGGTCTCCTCAATTAATTTTTCTCAAACAAATTTGCGTAAAAATGACTTGTTTATCTTACAGATTTAGCAATTGTGAATTTTATATAGGATATTGTGAATTATTGAATAGATTTTAGATTTTGTTGTTTACATCCAAAGAAGAGTACATACATATATATGTACATACATACATACATACATACACACATATGTACATATATATGTATGTGTTCTTTGTCACAATTCCATATTAATACCCCTATCAACATGGACCACAACTGATATGCCTATTCAGAGCTTGTTTTTTCCTAGATAGTGAAGGCGCAAGTCATAAACAATCCCACACCAGTTTGGAATTGTGATTAATAGGGTGGTATTTATTTAAAGGGGAATAAACTTACAGATCACGGTCCCAGACAACAGCCCTCTGCGCACGCAATTGGGAAGAAGTCTAGTCGCCGGAACCGGAGCAGAAAGTAAAGAGAGAGAGGAGGGAAGTGGCCGCTTTTTTTAAAGGGAAAGATACCACGCCCCAATGGGCTGGTATCTTGGCGGCTATTGGCTGGAGGAGCGGAAGGACCTCCCGCAACAAGATAGGTCGGAGTCCTGTAGTTTGGCAACATTCGTATTTAGTGTTTGACCCACTCCTCCTACCATGCTCTCTTTTGCAGGATTTACCTCCAGGTGCATGGCATTCCCTATGTGGTTTTGTAAATCAGTCACACTAGGGGAATCACATTTATTTATATGACCTGAATGCTCAAAAATGGTATCGAGGCAAGAGCTCTGTAGAAAGTAGCTCAAAATCATCGCTTAGAACATGCGCTGCTCTGAAATCACTCCTCTACATGAAGACACCCAATGTTCCCATCACAGTGGCTTCGTTCTTCTCCATGTAGGTATCCAGTTTCCCCAGTACCATTAGGTATTGTAGTTTTTTTAAATTAATACTATGTATTTTTAATATAACTAACTTGAAATCCATATGGTAATAGCTTTAGTATTTTCTGTTTATTTATTTTTTACTTTTCTTTATTGTATTATTTGAGAGAGAAGTATATTCAGGCCTAGTACGAAAGAGCGGATCGGAGGATGACTTGAAGACATTGGTTCTCTTTCTACTACATGGATCCAAGGCTAGAACTTAGGCCATCAGTATTGGTACAAAGTGCCATTACCAACTGAGTCATCTTTCCAGCCATCCCCCCTCAACACACACAACGTTCTTTTTCCTCGGGATTGCAGTGATTATCCATGATCCTTTGTGCTTCCCAATAAATTGTAAGATTTCCCCTTTTTAATCCGGTGAAGAATGGCACTCAAAATATGTGGGAGTATTGTTCAATCTGTAGTTTGCTTTCAGTTAGATGGCCATTTTCACAATATTCTTTCTACGCTCTATGATGCTAGGCCTTTTGTCTTACCTTTCTTTCAACTTCTTTCTTGAGTCTTTACCAAGTTTCATTATAGAGGTCATTTAACTTCCTTGATTAAATTTGTTCCAAAGGTTTTATTTCTTCTCGACTGTGAAAGAAGAAGTTTGCATTTTTGATCTCTTTCTGATCATGCTTATTGTTGATATATTGGAAGGCTACAGATGTGAATGTTAATTTGCATCCTGACACTTTTCTGAAAGAGTATGTCAGTATTAATAGTTTCTAGTGACATCTATTTAGGGTCTAATGTAAATAAATTATATCATTTTAAAATAAAAATAATTGAGCTGCTTCATGTATTATTTCTATATATTTTATTGTCATCTCTTATCATTTTAGTTAATACTTCCATCAGTATATTGAATTAGAAAATATTATCAAAGTCTTAAAGGAAAAAAAGGAAGAGATCATTTAGTAGATTTCTGTGTAATTCTCTTCATCTCATATTGTAGCAAACTCTCTACAACACTTGCCCTCTCTGAGCTCAGTTTTCATATGTATAAATTAAAAGTGAAAATTCTTATCTTATGTGGGACATTGAATAGTAATAATACCATGAATATAATAGGCTATGTACACATTATCATACACATATATTTTACTATGACTGATGTGTCACAGATGTTCAAGGAGTGATTTTAAAAATTTGCTCTACAATTTTTATTGAAGTTGAAATTTCTACATTTATCAATTCCCATATAAAGTCTTAGAAGTGGTATCAGGTATCACTATTTAAATAATTTATGCACAGTCAGTTACAAATATTATTACCAAATAAATTGAAAGCCTGAATAAATATGCAGCTGTTCTTACTTCTCTTTGGTTGAGAAATTCATCTTCTGTGCTTTCTAGATTAAAAGACGTAAGCCCTCTTATTATAAAACTATCCTGAAATTTTCTCATTCCTTCTTTATTGTATGAGTCCACTTTCCATCACTTTAATGGAAGTCTTGAAGCAGTCTACTTTATAGAGAAAGAATATTTAGCTCATGATTCTGGAGTGTCAAGGGTGTGGAACTGATATTGTCTTAACTGTGATGAACACATTATGAAAACTGGCACCACAGTAGTGGTGAAAGGACAGGACAGGAAGTGAAAGAACAATTCAGTATTCAGACTCAGGGTATCCTTAACACTAGCTCACACAGGAGCTAACACAGGCTCCCAAGAGAAGGTATCCTCATTAATCAAGAGCCTCTCCGTAGGCGCTTAAAAGTCCAGCCACATCTCCCACTCTTAGAACCAAGGTTTCAACACTTAAACATTTAAAGTTCAAGTTGTACCTGGACCATAACAATAAGAATGAAAAAGAATCTTTGCAATTAACTGATAACTCAACAGGATGTTCATGGGTAAATGGAGTTATTTTGTGCCAGTATGTTCTACATATGTATCAAGAAATAGCTTAATTAATAGAGGGGTTAGAAGTTAGAAAACAAATTAGTGGTTAATTATGATCAAAATAATTCATTTCTTACTAATTAGAAGATATTTGTTACCAAAAGGTTAGTTTATAGGTTTTATGGTACAGTTTAGTATAGTGTTCTTTCATCTGATTTTCTCAGATGTTAAGTAAAGAGAGAAGTTAGACAAAGGAGTGAATGACAGTTTATTTAGAGGGTTGGCTGCAGTAAATACAAACTTATACCACTATCCCCAAACTGTACAATAAATATTGTTTTCTATAATGATGATTCTGAATCAGACCATCCATCTCTTCAGATATGTTCACTGTCTTCTATTTAATATATTTAATAAACCAAGAAAGAGACCACATTATTTTTAAAAGATTTTCAAGAATGATTAAAATGAACTTATGTATCTTCTCCTTTGTGTATTTTTAAGTTCAGGAAAAAATTTAATGGTCCATTCTCTGAGCATTGAAGTATATACTTTTGGAGGGAGATTTTTATTTTCAACAACAAGCTATTGTATGGAAGGTTTCATTTAGTTTTATCCTAACTGTCTGTCCCGATTAGAAACTTTTAACTGCCCAACAGAGAATAAAAGTGGAAAAGAAACCCACCTCCAAAATATATGAGCTGTTCACTCTCACACACATAAGTTAATTATTGATTTGTGAGTTTTAAATTAGAATATTGCTTAAAGGGATTTGTTATTTTGAAACATGGGTTTGATAATATAGGAAATAAAATTCTTTACAGTTATTAAATAGATTGAGTTTGGAGGGCAGATTTAAATCTAATTTTGCTAATTAGGTTTACTAATATAACAGAAAAAAATCAAAGAGAAATTTATAGACAAGAAAAACAGAATTTTCTGAGAACCTCTTGGCTGTAAAAATCTTGATTATTATCCTATAAAAATATCAGCAAATGAAAGAAGGTCATAGTAAAAGGAATCAACCATAGAATGAAAGATAAAGTGATGTGAAGGACTTTTGCAAACAGGCTGCTTAATTTTAGAATGATCTTATTTCAGAGAGAGGACTGTTAGCCCGAGCTGATCATCTGAAATGTGAATCGCAGCATTTCTACATGATTAATAGGAGAGAGATTCATTTGTGCCCTTTGGTAAAATAACTGGATTAATAAAGGGAAACTTCTGTGGAAAATAAATGTGATTTTTTTTCTTTTCATTCATTTTATTTTTGGAGCATTTTTTTTCTTTCACAGGAAATTACTAAGCCAGAAAAAAATGTAGGCTTATCTACAAAGGTAAAAATAAACTTTTATAAGCTACTAGGATTATTTATAATTACGTAGTATATCTAGAAATGAATATTGCCCAAAATGTGATGCAAAACCAGACATAGGGGATAGTTTAATATATGTATATATATAATTTAGATTAAATTATCTTAGTGGTCACATACTGGAGGATTAGTTAGGTTTTATCATAAATACAGAAAGTTATTTTTACAATTTTCTTAATCATTGTCTGGAAAAAGCTGGTATTTGTCTGATTCGTCATCTGAGAAAATTCTAGCACCGCATCCAGGATAACATTCTGTAGACTTGGGTGAGTTTTGAGGATTGCAATTCACAAGCATATTTGACCAGCAGGCTTTACACCCACCTTATGTTCTTTATGGCTACCAAATCATCCCCCTTGTGTAGGCCTAAACTCATTCCCAGGAAGTCCTACTGAGGCTCGTTCTCTTGTGAATTAATTTCTTCAGGTTGTTTTTGCTGACTTGGAAAAGAAATGTATAGATACTTTCCCTGAGTAAGAACTAATTCCCTAAATAATGCTCTATTACTTTTTGGAACAGAATAGGTCAAAAGAACTTTCAATGCTCAATTTAAATCTTTCAGAATCTGACTTAATATCATACAGTCCTTAGAATTAGTTAGAAGATAAGTTTCTATGATGTTCCTAGAGCTGGTTTAGTTTTACACCAAAGTTATACATCACCTAGAACCCTCTTTTTGTATTGACTTCTTAGCTGTCTTTAATCCTGGATAAAGAAGCACAAAGTATGATATATCTGCCATGGATATAGAAACTGGGAAGCAAATGATATAAAACACTCTTATATCTATCAGTTTAACTCCCATGCCAGACAGAAAACTTTCTGCTGGGCAGACTAAGATGACTGAAGAGTTAACACACTGGCTAATTTACTAAAGATTATTCTTCAAACACTAAGAAGTAAAACATAGGATCGCAAGTGTTATTTTATTTTATTGCCCCCAACTAGATCTAATATACTCATGAGTTCTAAACTTTCTCATTCATTATGAAAATTAGAATATTTAAAATATAGCTGGGATAACTAAATGGATAACCTATGAAAAATGATTAATAAAATATAAAGTCCTTTATAAATAAGGATGTTTACACTTATATTGAGTAGCTATTGTATTTTATAACAATGTGTTTTAAAAATGTAGAGCTGTTAATAGAGATGAAACTTGATATCATGGTTAACCCAGTAATAATTTCAATTTGGGCTTCAATGCTGTCTTACATATCCTAGTTTCCAACTAAAATAGCATGTACTTCTAGGTTACTTTCTTTAGTTAGTTTAGACCAAAACAATTTGATACAATATTAATAAAGTATTTCACCCTCTCCCCATCTCATTTTGACTTCCTGTTCTCTAACCTGTATTGCATGAGCTTTTACTGCAGTTAGAACCTTATAAACTCTTACTCTTTTGGCTCTTTCTTTTTCCATGTTTCTTTATTTAGCAAGGTTCAGACTTCTGTTATTTAAATCCAGCTATCTGTCTATGCAGACTTATACACAAACTGATGATGATAGCTGGGTGAAAATATACAACTACTATGACTTGTCCCATGTAAAATACATGACTTCAAATGTCAGATGAGGGATAGTGCTATGGAATTCCCTTTTCAAGTTCTTATGTTTTTCACTATACATATCATGTTTAAGGAGGGTGTGCTTAGGTCTACAAGGTTTTGTGGTATTTTTCGTCTTTTGTACCATTGTCTCAAATAGATGTCTTAAAGGCATTCAGTGCAACTACGCCACTACATTTCAGCTTTTCTATAATGAGCTGGAACAAGATTTTTAAAGCTATATTGATTGGTGGTTTGAATAAGAATGGGCCCCAAAGGTTCAGAGTTTTGAATACTTTGTCACCAAGGAGTGGCACTCTTTGGAAGGACTAGGAAGTGTGGCTTTGTTGAAGGAAGTGGTCACTGGGGGTGGGCTTTGAGCTTTTAAAAGCCTCCTTCTAATTACAGAGTCTCTCTCTTCCAGCTGCCTGTGGATCCGGATGTAGAACTCTCTGCTATTTCTTTATCACCATGTCTGTCTGTGTGCCAGCAGGCTCTCACCATTGCTATGAGACAATGGCTGTGCCCTGTAAAGATTTGTTTCTTGTACTTGTTTAATAAAACACTGATTGGTCAGGATCCAGGCAGGAAGTAGAGGTGGGGCAATGAGAACAGGAGAATTCTGGGAAGAGAAAAGGTCAGTCTGCAGTTGTCACCCAGACACAGAGGAATCCAGACACAGATGCACTCAAGATGTGACTGCCTCACCGAAAAAGGTACCAAGCCACATGGCTAACACAAACAAGAATCATGGGCTAATATAAGTTATAATAGTTAATAAGAAGCCTGAGCTACTAGGCCAACCAGTTTATGATTAATGTAGACCTCTGTGTATTTCTTTGGTACTGAATGACTGTGGGACCTGGTGCAAGAGAAACCTGTTAACACTGACTAACTAAACTTCTGAAACTGTAAGCAAGTCCCATTTAAATGCTTTTCTTTCATAAGAATTGCTGTGGTCACAGTGTCTCTACACAACAATAGAACACTGTCTAGGACACTGACTGTCTAAAGTCTCCACCGCATTCAATTATTCCAAAAGTTATTGTCATTCAAAATTATGCTTTTAAAGGACAATATCCAGATAATTAGTAACTCCATCCTTATGACTCTGTACCTGTGGTTCTATCAGTGCCTATAGGTTTGGGAGTGTTTGGTTTCACTGTCAGTAATTGGGAAACTATCCTTTGAGGTTTAAGCAATTACCCACAGCGTGCACTGTTTTTCCAACAACATCAAATAGATTCTGTAGACTTTGTTACAAGAATCTTGATGCTCTTCTGTTACCTCCCCCATACGTTTGAATTAAAGATGCAATTAGGCTCTGAACAGACTGGCTGGCATGCACTCTGCATGCCAACTCCTCTCTGGTATGCATGAGGCAGCTTCCTTCATCTGTGCATAGGCTCATTCAACAAAAGCATTCTTGCAGTGGATGGACGTATTATGTGGAAAAATCTTCTGCTAATGTATTTCTCTGGTTACATGGGAGGATGTTCAGGCTGATTAAACTGTTCCTGGAACACGAAGGTAATACCTAAGAGATTTACAGCAACCATATGTAACTTCATTTATAATTGGCCTAATTTACTAAGAAACTCTGTTTTCAATGACGAATTAATATATTCAGATGTCGTCCTTTTCTTGTAAAAAAAGAGAGAAAAAGATAAAGGTGAGAGAGGGAGAGAGAAGCAGCATTATCATCTCATATCCATAATAGATTCATATTAATGAAATAAGATGTATATCAGCTGCATTGAAGAATTTTGAGTACGTTGTCAAAGGACATGCAGGCCTTTAAATCAAAATTCTTTCATTCGCTCACTATAATTTAGCTGTTAGAATTACTGTTTTAAAGCAGGGAGTTGATGGGGTGGCTCAGTGATAAAGCACTTGCTGCCTAAACATGAGGACATGAGTTTGAATTCCAAGTTCCTTGTAATGCTAGATAAAGGAGCATGCATACATAGACCCACAGTATTTTCAGCAAGATGGAATACAGAGACAGAAAACATCCTGGAAGCTGACGTGATGGGTTGTATTCCTAGCAGAGAATAACAGAGACCCTTTCTAAAATAAGGTGGACAGCTGACATTGACACCAGATGTTGCTTGCTGACCTGAACAGATGTGCTGTGACATTTTTATGTATCTCCAATCATATGAGTCTGCACATGCATACATACACACACACACATACACACTCACACACACAGAAAGAGAGAGACATATTTAAAATTTTAATTTTCTTAAATTTTAAAGATTTAAAAAATTGCTATTTTTCACAGAGAAGCTTCCTCCTGAAGCAGATAGAAACAAATATAAAGACTCACAATAAAATAATATGCAGAGTGAAAAACCTTGTAACATTCATCCCTAAATGGAATGTATTCATCAAATCTCTTCTTTTGGGGTTCAGGGAACTCTGCTGAAGAGGAGATAGAAAGATTATAAGAGCCATGGTAGGGGATTGAGGAAACCAAGGAAACAAGGCCCTCTAAATCAATGTTATCAAAGCTCATATGAACTCACAGAGACTGAGGCAGCATGCACAGGACCTGCATCAGTCTGCAAGGGTTTGCACTGTGGCTCACAGTTTAGTGTTCTGAGGGATTCCTGAATGTGTGAATGAGTGGGTCTCTGGTTCTTGTGACTTCTCTTGGTCTATCTTCTGTTTGTTTTGGCCAATACCAATGTGTTAGCTTTTGTTTTTATCATATTGTGGTGGGTCGAATAGGAATGACCGCATAGACTCATGTGTTTAAATGCTTGACCCATAGTTGGCGACACTGCTAGGAGGTGTGATCTTGTTGGAGGAGGTGTGGCCTTGTTGGGGGAGTGTGGCCTTGTTGGAGGAGGTGTGGCCTTGCTGGAGGAGGTGTGACCTTTTTGGAGGAGGTGTGGCCTTGTTAGAGAAAGTGTATCCACTGTAAAAGCAGGCTTTAAGGTCATATGTGTATGCTCAAGCTATGGCTAGTGTAACAGCCTACTTCTGCTGCCTGTGCACCAAGATGTAGAGCTCTTAGTTCCTGTCTGCCTGCACACCGTCATGTCCTGCCACGATGGACTAACCCTTTGAAACTGCAAGCCACCCCAATGAAATATTTTCTTTTGTAAGAGTTGCCATGGCCATGGTGTTTGTTCACAACAATATATCCATAACTAAGATACGTATTATATTATTATATTATATTCCCTTAGAAGCCTGCTTGTTTTCTAGTGAAAGACAGAGAGGGAGTGGATCCAATGGAAGGTAAGGTGGGGAGAAATAGAAATGTGGAGAGGGATTAGAAACTGAAATCAGAATATATTACGTATGAAAAAAATCTGGTTTCATACTAAACAAGAAAAAGAAAGAAATGCTGTTTTTAGTCACTTTTTCCCAGATTCCTAGATCTTGCAGCAGCAGCATGCTCAGAGGATGCTATCAGTCCATAGCCCTCCTTCATGCCACCCTTCTGAGTCCTACCCTTTTCACGTTCTTAAGGTCATACATCATGTCAATAGCCATCTATAATCATCACTTCCATACTTTCGACATATCATTTTGAGGGATTTTTGTTGTTGTTTTGAGTTTGTATGTGTTTGTACTTGAAAGTGAACCCAGGGTCTCCCATTTACTAACCACACGGTCTGTCATGATTGCATCCCCTATTACTAGAATCTGCTTTTATCAACTTTCAGCAGTGGCCTTGGCAAGCCAATGCTACTTTTGCATCTTTGTTTTGCATGATTGCTCTGGAGATGACAAATGACCGATTGCTTGTCTTTTCCATTAAAACCCCCTATATTGCCAGGTAGCATGCTGCAAATATGGGGTCCTCTCTCACCCCAACTTTCTTTGTCACTCACTCTTAACCATCCAATTTTGAAATACAGGTTTCTTGTACCTGTATTGATAAAAGTCCTTCATATTGTGTACCCCCACGAGAAGCAAGTCTAGGTATCATACCCAAATGGGAAGAAGTCCTGGAAATATAAATGCATGGGAAGCAGTCCTGGATATCATGCACCCTCTTGGGAAACTACTCTTTTATCATAAACCTGCATGTAGACAGCCTGACTATCATGCATCACCTGGCATATTTTGGTACTGTTATTTTCTATGCATTTGCATTCACAAACCTGACTCTTGAAGCTTTCGTTCTAATGATGCCCAAAAATATATCTCTTTATCGAAGACTCTAATGTTTTATTATTTTCCTCCAAATATCTCTCATCTTCTTTACTAAAATCTAAAACATCCCGATACAAGCCCTCAGCTTCCTTCTGCAGATCTCTACTTATCCATCTTCCCCCAACTCAGTAAGTGACATCACCATCCCTTGGGTTGATTGAGTATAAGCCTAGGCGTTCCTTTGTTCATTCTGTCCATTTATTTAGACTCTTATTCAAGAATATACACTAATATTTCATGTCTATTAGTGTCTATTTTATGTTCCATGTGTAAAAGGCTTCAAGTTCAGATATAGACACCAAAAGCAAGTATCTTTTATAATTAACCACATATTTACCTTTTCTAATGCCCTTAATTGTCTCCTAAAGTTTTGAGCCTATTTGCTCTCAGTTGTCCTTAGAATGAAGGATGAATGCAGGCATTTCATTCTATAGAATACTTTTGCCCACCATGCAATTCTGTCTGCAATAACTTTCTTCCTTTCAATATTTTAAGGATGTTGATTTTCTGTCTTCCTGCTCCAGTTGTTTCTAATTAGAAAACAGAAGTCATATGACTCTTTATTCTTTTCCAAGCAATGAGTCAATTGTCTCTTGCTGATTTCCAGATTTTCTCTGTTTTTAAGATGTTTGATAATGAAGTCTCAAGTTCTTACATTGCCATAATCTAAGTGCCTATGTTTGCTTGCTTTCTTTCTTTCTTTCTTTCTTTCTTTCTTTCTTTCTTTTCTTTTCTTTTCTTTCTATTCTCTCTCTCTCTATATATATATATATATTTATTTTCCTTTACCAGAAATGACTTCTCTGTGTAGCATTGACTGTGTGGACTGGAACTTACTCTGTAGACCAGGCCTCAAACTAAGAGATCAGCCTGCCTGCATCTCACAAGGGCTGGGACTAAAAGCGTGAACCACTATACCTGGTAAAGATTTGCTGTAGTTCTTAAAGCTGAGAATTTATGCCCCTCACCCAATTGAGAAAATAGTCGGTATTTCTATCCCATATTTTTCCACTATCACTTTAGGATTCAAAGGCATTCATGTTAGAACTCTTTATGCTGTGCATAGACTCTTGAACACTGTTAATTAGCTTCATATTTCTCTTTCTGCTTTAAAATATAATGAACTAAGATGTGTGTGTGTGTGTGTGTGTGTGAGAGAGAGAGAGAGAGAGAGAGAGAGAGAGAGAGAGAGAGAGAAAGAAAGAAAGAAAGAAAGAAAGAAAGAAAGAAAGAAAGAAAGAAAGAAATGGGTCTTAAGAAGTGATTTTGAAATAGAGTAGGAGCCTGAGCCTTTGACCTAACAGAAAATCACAGAGCTCAGATCCAAATCCTCCCAGAGCCTGGCTTCAGCAGGGCAGTCATTGGAGATTGTTAAGGGCCATGCCAGGCTAACGTGCAGCATAAGCGACCATGTCAGGGTAAGAACTGTTTTCCGTGCGCAGCATGAAGCTTGACTCTAGGTCTTTTCTTCTTTTTCTTGTTTTACTTTTGTATGCTGGTATTTAAACCCCTTGTGTGTACGAAATAAAATTTCACGTAAAATGTATTTCCTAGGAAGAATATATTCATGTTGGAAAGTACTTACTAGGGAGACAAGTCCTGTCATTTATTACCTCAGTCCCACAAAATGATTCAACAGAATTGCTTCAGGGGGTTCTTTCCATTGTTTCCACTCTCGTACAAAGAAGGCACAAGAGAGCGGCATCCTCTCACCTGATGGATGAGACTGTGTGCCAGCCGTGGCAGTGCATCGCTCCTCAAACTGCCCTTTCTCGACCCTCCAGAGAGGCCCAAAGTAGCACAACCTTGAGGCATGAGAGACTTGGGGATGTTTGCTTTTTTTCTCTTGCTAAGACTATTTATAAATATAGGAAGCATCAGCAGCTGTGTGAGAGAAAAATGGAATGTGTCTTTTATCGAAAAAGTTAAAACAAAATTGCTGAATAGAGTTTGCTGGACAAGACTAAAGAAGCAAATATCACTAGTTTTAGAATTTATGCACAACACTACAAACTGCTTATTCCCCAACCCCGGACTAAATCCACACCAGTAGCCTATAATCTATAATTAGATGATATCATTCGAAAACAAGGAGGTTGAGGACAGACTTAGATTATCTGTAGCTTACTTCTGCTCATTTCCCCATATGAAAAATAACTATAATTTCATCTTTCACTAATGGAAGCAGTAGTTTACAATCTCTTCCTGTGTATGGAACATTAGAGCATTGGTGAGCGGTTCCCATATTAGAGATGCAATAGCAAGCACGAGAATACTTAAGGATAAGTGGATTGAAGTGGCATTTAGTTCTGAATTAGTGGTTTTAGTTTGTCTCTTTCAGGAAGAATAATGCTATGAATGTCCAGAATCCAGACTGAATTTACATGCTATCATTGCAAAAAGGAACCCCAGTCAAGAAGTGCTTTTATTGTACTGAATTTCTGCTTCTATTGCATTAGATAAACTAAAGAAAGGGTGAAACACGCATGTGTAAGAATATAATGAAGCCCATTACTTTGTACACTAAATTAAAAATTAATAATGAAACGAAGAAAACAAGCTATGTATCTCAATGTTGAGATTCTTTAAGCAGCTCATTTAATAGGAAGTAAAATGATATTTTCTCATTTAAATCAATGGCAAAAGAGGTTATGAATTTGGCAAAGGATGAGTTTGGAAGGAAGAAAGTGAAGGGACAAATGATTTAATTATATGATATTTTAAAAATAGAATAAGAAAGACATAAAGTTACATGTAGATAAACATGAAAGGTGATTTTTTTTTTTTGCTGTGTTTTGTTTTGTTTTTCTCAATGAAAGGGATCAAAGCCATGACCTCTAGAAAGTGCTTGGTTACTTACTGACTTGTCCTCACACAACAGAGGATCTTTTGATAGAACAAATATAAAATTACATTTTCCTTTGTCTTGCTGTGTCTTATTCTTTATAAAATCTTAAGGGTATTTTTGAACTGGTTGGATAATATATTAAAGATAAACAGCATCTTAAGCTCCAATATAAGAAATGTGTTGGCTTCTTCACTAATTACTGAAATATACCTGATTAAATGAGGTTTAAAATTTGTTTCATTAACCATATAAACTACTGTTAAGAAGAAATTTCAGTGGAAACTCTGAAATGTTGTTGAAAGCTTGAATGTTTTTTACTAACATTGATTAACATTATAAAGGAAAATGTTTATGAATTCTCAAATAAGATCTTCTGAAACATAAAGACTCTGTTAGGCAATGATGAGTCATTATTATTGTAAGTATTTAACTTGTCCCTTTAACAATAAATATGTCATGTAAAGATCTCAGAAGAGCTTGACATTTTGAATAAAACTATATGGTAAGACCATTCCAGAAAGGGGGTATACATCACAATAATTCTGAGATTGAAGTTATCCTGAAGCTTTATCAGTATTTTTGTACAGCCTTTAGCTCGTCTTAAAATATATGGCTCATTTTAATTACATTGCTCATACTATGATTTTTTTCGTACAAAGTTTATATAACAGTGTAATTTTGTTTTTTTCATGAATTCTAACTAAAATCTGTAGTTAGGTTATCACTGTGAGTCATTAACTTTTCATGATAAACACTGAGCTGCTTTACAAAAACCTGAGTCTCAAGGGATCCTGACTACCTGGAGAGAATAGAAGCTATATTGGTCACTATGGAAACCATTACGTTTCTTATTGCCAAGGTAGTCAATTTAAAGGGATTCATAGAAAACAAGCTAGAATATAAATTTCATTTTTGTTAAGATTCCATCCTTCTAATATTTCTTGAAACTTCTGCTTAAGTGAAGCCAGTTAAAAAGCACAGAGACTCTGGGGAGATAGCTCAGTCACTATACTATATGCCTTGAAAGCATAAGAACCTGAGCTGAATCCTCCGAACCCATGTGAAAAAAAAAAATGAGGTTTGATGGCGCACACCTATATCCCCAGCACTGGGGGGGAAGAGAATGGTGTAGCCCTGGCATTGTAGGACTGCCACTCTAGCCTGCTTGAGAGATTCCAAATTCAGTGAGAGACTCTAGTTCAAAAAGTTCCCAATATCTGAGGCATGATACCTGAGATTGTCCAATAACCTGCACGTACACATGTGTACCTGCACCCAAACACACATGAACACATATACACAGACATATACACAAATGGACGGCAACAAAAACAAAACAATTTTTATCTAATTTGTAGTTTCCCATATGCCAAATGTTTGAGTGTAATTTGTCTGCAGTTTTATAAAATCCAATTGCATTAGGAAAAGTATTTTAAGTGGTGAATTGTTAAGTCTCTCAGTATCCCTCTTGGTTCTTTTTCCTTACTTTAAAATAAAGTGAGGATGGTTGATCATATAACGTGGAAGTACTCTGCACGTTCCAATATGTCATGTACAGTGTTGGAAATAGCAAGGAAGACACTGTTTGTCAGATGCAATCTTAGGAAATAAGCAAACATAGCCGTCAGCCATCTAATGTCAAGTTCACATTTTGTATAAGAAAAGCAGTCATATAAAAGCATAATCAAATAGCACTAACAGAAATGTCCAACAACTGAGTATCTTTCTGCTGGATGCATGACTTCTATTTTGCAGAAATTGGGAAAAATAAATTGAGAAGATCCATAATTGGCACATCAATCACACAGTTGTCACACTTAGATTGTCGCAAAAATAATCATCCTGTTTTGGGATGAATAAAAGGTCAGTGGATCATATAGTCATCTTGTCTCATGAAATCATATTGGCAACATGACTTCAGGAGACAAAGTGGTCTATACTTATTCTTTGCACACAATGCTTGAAGTATATATCAAAACAAGTTTCTTTTTTTTTCTTTTATTTATTTTTTATTCTTTTTTAATTAAAATTTCCACCTGCTCCCCGTTTCCCATTTCCCTCCCCTCCTCCCAAATATTGCCCCCTCCCCCCACTCCCCTCCCCCTATCCCCACTCCTCTTCTCCTCCCCCCACACCATTCCCCCTCCCTCTCGATACTGAAGAGCAGTCCAAATTCCCTGCCCTGCGGGAAGACGAAGGTCTTCTATCTAAGTCCAGGAAGGTGAGCTTCTAAACAGGCTAAGCTCCCACAAAGCCAGTTCATGTATTAGGATTGAAACCTAGTGCCATTGTCCTTGGCTTCTCATCAGTCTTCATTGACCGCCATGCTCGATTCCGGACGCTCAAAACAAGTTTCTTAAGGAAAATCAGTGTGGGTGACTTTCAGATAGTCATTCTCACCATGAAGACCCTAAGAAGTTGTATATGTTAATTGCAGGGTGAAGACAATGATGAGATAGGATGAGAGATGGAGAATTAGCCTTTGAAGGCCTTTGTTCAGGGTAGCAATTACGCCAGGTGTGCAGGTTAATATGATTTTAGTGGAAGCATGTTGAATAAACAGATGTCATGGCCATGTCCCCCATAATGAAGGCTTTGCTCATACAGAAAAACATTTGGCAGATTAGTGAACTGGCACCTGCTCATACCTTAGGTAAGCAAATATTTTTTTAACTGACAAACCAAAAATGGATTTTTTAAAAAGGATGGAAATCTTGAAAAGATTCTGAAATTCCCTGGTTTTTTCATTGCTTTGTTTTCACCTACTAAATTTTAAGTTGCTGAAATCATCTAGATTCTGTTTCTCATATGGGCATAAAACTAATAAGAACACAAAGCTTTCTATATCTGATGGAGCATGAAGGAAAGCTATGGCAGTGTGTTCAAATCATCACAAGCTGGTCTTGATCCAGTAAGCCCTTGTGTTTTTCCTTGAGGGTGGTGCTAATAAGGGTTCCAAAGAATCTTCTATTAAAATCCAGAACAAAATCCCATAGATATCCTTAATTTTTAGATGACAGTCAAGAACAAAGAGGGGGGGGTGTTATGTGTCATTATGGATGAGAGAGGGAGTGAGAGAGAAGGAGAGGACAGAGAGATTGTACATAACAAGAAAATTTAAATAATTTGGTTCATAAGACTAAAAATTAAGTCCTGCAAGATGAAAGGCAGGAATATGAGAGAGTGCTTGCCTAGCACATGTAAGAGTTGGGTTTGGGCCAGAGCAAAATGAGAGAGAGAGAGAGAGAGAGAGAGAGAGAGAGAGAGAGAGAGAGAGAGAGAGAGAGAACTAAAAACAAATCAAAAAATGGGTAGATAAAATGCTATGTCATTTTCCCTAGAGAGTGTTCTCCATGTGCCTATGCTATTGAATGATTGTGATAATGAAATTATGTTTTTGCTAACCTTGATTTTAGGTTAGCCAATGTGAAGTTACCTACACATGATCATTTTTAGAGGAAAAGAACTACTTTATATATTTAAATATCATTTGATTTATCACTAAGCACTCTAATGATAAATGTTAATTTCATAGCTTAGATGGGTGACTTAAAGAAAGCATAAAATTATACTGAATCAAAATAATGCCATGCAGTGCTAAGCTGGGGCTCTGCTGCATAGATTAGCACAAATTATAGCAATTTGCCTAAAAGAATCGTTTCTAAAATCAGACTAGTAAGGGCTTGTTCCTCTTGAATTTTTACCTACCTCTAGACTGATAACAAGGTCAGATTTCTTATTAGAAAATTATTATGTACAAAATTTGGGGGATTAAACAGTTGTTTCAAGAACTTTTAGCAAGTCTTTAAAATTAAGATTTCCTCTATCTTTAGTACCTTTGGACCTGTCTAGATTTAAAGTCTTTAGATGTAAGCTTTGATCTTCTCATGTTTCATAAACCAGCACTTCACAGGGCTGTCATGGCAGTAATAGTCCTACTGGGAGAGCCATCAGTCTGGTGTATTGAAAAGAAAGCTTAAAGTATCATGGATACTTCTAAAGCTCAGTTTGATTCCTAAGAAGCATTTTCTGCATAGTGCCTGCTTACTGTACTCAGCTATTTGAGGTGCTATAGCACTTACTAAATTTTCACATGAATACTCTTTTGTGAATAAAACCATTGTACCAGATTGTAAAGCCCAGTGTATCGTCTACTTCCAAATGAGCCTCACGCAGGCGTAGATTGTGTCTTTGTACTATTCTTATGTGATCCCATCCTTCTACTAAAAGTAGAAGGTAGAAAGGGAACAGGTTGCATGACAAAGTTCATATAAAGGGTGATTGAGCTTTTTTTAAAAAAAATGAGAGAATTGTTCTACATCATTCATTGTGTGTTATTGTATGTTATGTATATATACATTCATATGCCTGTGTGTACCTCTGTGTGCATAATGTACATAGGTTCAGAAATCACTATCAAGTGTCTTCTTCAATCACTTTCCACACTATTTTTGTGTGAAAATCTTTTACAGAACCTAGAGCTCAGGTCTGTTTTGGTCTGGGTTGACAAGCCTAGAACCCTCAGGAATAGCCCTGTCTTGGCCTCCCCAGTTCAGTACTGAGAACAGCATCATGCTCGCTACAGTTGGCCTGTTTCTTAGGTGCTAGAGGTCTGCACTGGTCCTCAGTCTTACCCTGAAAACACTTTACTCTTCTTATTTGCCACTCTGCATCACTGTAAATTCTCATCTTACACATCTTAGAGCGTGCACATTTGTTAAAACTGTGCTATTATTTAGGATGTAATTTATAGTCGAACAAGATACATGCACCGACAGCTAAATTAATTCACTAGATAAGGGGCACTTAGGAAGGGTGGCTTCTGACAGTTAGCCAGACCAAAGGAATTTTTGAAATTATAGATGGAAAGCTTCTTCAGGAAATAACTTCCATTTATCTTTTAATACTAATTTTAAAATTAGCAGCGTAAGGTTTAACTTTTAAATGTACAGATTATATTTTTAAAACTACTTGAATTAAAATTATTTAAGCAGTGAATTGCTCGTATACTATCTTTCTAAACAGAGCACACCGCATGCTTACTTATTTATTAATTCAGTTGTTCTGCTAGGCTAAGATTCAAAGTAGGTTACCAGTAAAGCAAGAGAATTTCTGCCTAGTTTTGCAAAAGTTTTATCTTTATGCCCTAAAAATAGGGAAAGCTTTCATTTGGGAAACTAGCTAAGATTTGAGAGTCATGAATTTCAAACACAGAATAACTAGTTGCGGGTTTTTTTTCTTTAATTTATTTAAATCAAACCACGCAAAATGTTTTTGTGTCCATTGCTACTTTCCTTTACCAAGACTCCTCTCATCATCTTTCCTCTGTATCTAATGCTCAGATCCTTATAGAGAATTCTTCCCAAGTGAGATTTCAGATGAATTAGTATCCCTTGCTACAGATGAATTTGCATTTTCCCTTAGATCTTTACACGGTCTCAGCCCTTGGCTACCGCTGAACTTGCACCAAACAGAGTATATATGTCTGTATTTAGGAGGAGCCTTAGACTGAAAATTCTTTCAGCAGTGCCAACTTCTGATTTATGCAATACATAGGCAATCAGGGAATGAAGTATTTGTTTCATATGCGCCTCTATCTTCTGCACAGAGGGTGCAAGAAAAACATTGCAAAGAGGACAAATAATCTAAGAACTGGAAGAGACCTCATGAAATGAGAACTGGGGAAACAGAAGAACTGTCAAGCATGGTTCTTTTGATATAAGCTATGACTTCCTAGCAATTGTACCTTTGTCACAAATAATGCTAGCATTTCTTGATTTTTGTTTGTTTGTTTGTTTGTTTGTTTGTTTGGAAACAGTGTTTCTCTGTAGCTTTAGGGCCTGTTCTAGAACTTGCTCTATAAATCAGGTTGGCCTTGAACTCACAGAGACCTGCCGGCCTCCTGAGTGCTGAGATTAAAGGGGTATACCACTATCTCCCAGCTAACACTAGTACTTCTTAAAAGGAAGTATGCAACAGAGAGGGTATACAGTTGAGTCTTTTTCTCTTAACTCCAAAAATGCAACTATAAAGACACAGTTGGAAAACAAAATCCACTCAGGAGAGCTAGTGATGGAGGTAGAGAAGATTGAGTTGAAAGGTTAAAAAGACTTCCTAGATTGAGCCAACAATGAACGAGGTGCTTGAAAAGATCCTTCCAACCTGACTATACAGGCCAATGGAGACAGAAATGGGGAAGAACTCTAGGGGAAACAAATTCTGGTTTAGGAACTTTTCCTACAATAAAGACAGAACTAAATATGAGCTATTAATAAATCAGAACTTTAATAAAAGAGTTGCTAATGAAGAAATGTTGGGAGGAACAAAAGGTAGACTAAATCCATTAAGCACTGTTTATATTAATGTGTGGGGAAAGACAGAATTCAGGAATTTCAACAAGGAATAAAGTGGAGGGAATAATTGAATAACAAAATGAATATGTAGTTCTATACAAAGAGAGAATACAACATATTACTGCATGATTCATGTGAAAAATGAGTTACTCATCTCTGCATTTCTTTCCTAACTTTCAAAATGGGGGGATTGAACTGAAACAGTATGATACATAATACCACTTGATGTTCGAAAACAGCTGATTCAAGACAAAAGCAAGCCTAGTACCAGATCCATTTGTAAACAATGAAAGCAACAGCTTGTTTAAACCATATTTATTAGCGAAGTATTTTTTTTAAAGAATATATTGTACAACAAAAAGACTCCCTAAGAGTGGACTGAAGACTAGCAAAAGGAAGAAAAATGAGATGCAAAAACATGAAACCATGGTGTCTTGAGTAAAGACAGCCAATCACACCCAAGACTTCTGTTTGGGACTGCTGTGTTCTAATTCACGGCTCTCAAGCTTGACCTGCATACAAAGCATCTGCGATATTGCCAACATTCTGATTCAGTAGGACCTGGTGGCAGGAAGTGCTGACATTTTCATTTTCTACGTGCTCTCCTGTGATGTGAATAAACACCACTGCACTTTCATACTGCAGTGCACATTATATGTTGATGACTTCAGGTGAAAAAGCCAATCTGTATGAATTGTATTTATTGAAATGCCAGACGGTTGGCGTTGGTGACAAGAGTCCTCCAGAACCAGTTTCTATCAAGACATCTGTTCTCTAAACTATAGGACAACAGTTATCAGCCCTCTCGTGAGACACATGATAGAATATACTCACCACATTACCGAGGCTGATCAAAAGTCAGTGGAGTGTTCAATTCCATTAAGAAAAATAGCAACCCAAAATGTCAACACATATTTTATTAATGTAATTCTATAATCAAATGGATATATTTTAGCTATTTTGAATTTTTCTCCTCCAGGACATTTCATAGCCCTGAAAAAATACATACATAAAGAGGTGTCTCTGTGAATCCACATATTTACCATGCCTTCAGGCACGATTTGATCTCTTTTATTGAGATGAATGTGAGCTTGATTCTCTTAAAACTGGGCAGGAACAGAGGGAACAAAAATCTTCCCGCTGTTCAAAAAAGTAAAACTTCCTTTGATACACTTTCTGTGTATCACTGGAGCCCTCTTGACTGGGTCACCACCTCCTGACTTTCACCCGTGTTGTTTTTTACATTCCAGCCATGCCGGTGTCCCTGTAGAGAGTAACCCACTTGTTTTTGCCGTCATTTCTTACCGCTCTCATTGGACTCCTAGACAATAGTTTCTGTTCTAAGATATTTTGTTCACCTACCAAAGACTTTTAGAGAAATGAGATTCAAAACTGGCCTTGCATTCATATATTTCTTTTCAGAGAAATTCTTGTTTCCAAATCTCTTCCTTACTTAGGCACTGTTGACAAGTTTTCGTTATCTCACATTTTCTAGATGCCAATGCTGTCTTTCCTTTTCTGTCCCAACCCTTTCTCAAACATTCAGTTCATGATTTGTACTGTACAAGTGATGTTAAGTAGCCGTGTTAAATCAAATTGTTTTAATTCCACAAAATAAACAGTAAGCAAGTGGCGATTCTGGTTTGCTAGGGGACAATGGAAGACAGAACTCTTTTGACCTTAGCATATTTTGAAATAAAGAAAAAGCATTGTTTTTCCTTAATATGTATGTTATTTCTGACTATTTATTTATGGTAAAGATGTAATGATTGTTAAGATATAACTTTGTGTGTATGCTTTTTGTGTATATGTTTATGAAGTGCATTATGTGTGTTATTTAGGAAGAATAGTTGAGAAGAGAGTTAGAGATAGATTGGAAGTAAGCATTGTGGTTTATGGATAGATATTGTCAAACTGTAATTCAGAAAAGTCACAAAATATTTTGATGGTTCATTTAAGCCAATATAAATTCTTTTAAAGAAATATTATAATATTGTATTGGCAATATGGCACTATGATAAATTGGGAATGAAATTAATTATTCACACCTCAGTGTGCTATTTTTCTCACTAAGTAATTAAATTAATTCAGGAGTATGAGAACAAAAGAGGAAAAAAATAAAAAGTAGGCAAAGAAAATAATATAGAAATTTAATATTTGGGCTCTAAAACTTTACTTTATTCCAAATTCCATTCTGACCTCATTTTAAGTATTCTAGCAATTAGAAACATTTACCTTAATATGTTTTAGGATAAGTTCTAAGTACTATAAAATCTGGGAGCTCTGAACATTTTATAACCTTGCCACCAAAATAAGACCACTGCACTGGTGTCACATAATATGAAGAGCTGTTGAAAGCTACCTGGTGTCTTCCTAACAACACATGACACCAAATTCCACATCTGGAAGCAGGAATGGCCAAAATGTGGCCCAGCTCGTTGGGTTCATCATTAATGTTGAAACACTTAAAGACACTTGAGGCTGCCAGTGTCTTGAATTCTTTGTTAGTAGAACAATGTTGATAAGAACTGAAGATCAAGGAGAGCATTTTAGCTTGATAACAGTGAGAGTGGTCAGGAGGAAAACTGTTTGGCTTTCAGCACACAGAGAGAAAGTAGGAATATTTAGAGAAGGAATGTGTACTGGTAGAATCCTGGTTGAAAATTGGAAATGCCAGATACCAACTTTTACTTTTATTTATTATTTTTTTAAATAGATTTTTTTTCTCATATAATATATCTTGATGATGGTTTTTCCCTTCTGCTACTCCTCTCAGTTCCTCCCCACCTACCCTCTCATCCCGTTCCACACTCTCTCTTTCTCTCATTAGAAAACAAACAAGTTTCTAAGGGATAATAATAAAATAAAGCAAAATCTAACATATTGGAATAGGACAAAACAAATGAACAGAAGGAAAAGAGTCCAAGAAAAGACACAAGAAACAATATAGCTGTAGAGACACATTAATTTGCATACTCAGGAATCCCATAAAAACACAAAACTGAAAGCCATAGTATATATACAAAGGACCAGTGGGCTAAAAAGAGATACATAAATAAATAATAAAAATTGGATACAAAATGATAATAAATTGATAATAAAATGATAATTTTTTTAAAGTCCTGACACTACATTATGAGCCATGAAACCTCAGAAGATGACACTGAATTAATCTATGTTGTCTATCTACTGCAGAGCATGCAGTCTACCCTTAAGAGTAGTTTGTTTCCCAGTGGGACTCCCTTAGCGTAAACTAAATTTTCATTTACGAGTGTTTTATCAATTGGAGATAGCTTCTGGTAAGGGATGGGTACTAGTATCCACTTTTCATCTCTAGGAGCCCTGTGCATTCTGCCTCAGTCTCTGTGAGTTCTTAAGTGCTTTGGTCATGTTGGTGGAAAGGCCTTGTTTCCTTGGTATTCTCTATCCCCTCTGGTTCCTACACTCTTTGTGCCTCCTCTTCCACAGAGTTCCCTGAGCTTAGGTGAGGGATTTGATGGAAATGTCTCACATAGGATTGAGTGTTCCAAGCCTTCTCACTCTCTGCATAACATCGGGCTGTGGGTATCTGTATATACAGACACCAGTTTTTAAAAGAGAAAAAAATATTGCAACGTTAAATGATGATTACATTTTGAATGATGAAACCGAGCTTGTACTTAAGATACTCAACATGCAGTATGATACACATTGCTCAGCAAGCATTCAGAACCAGCTTATATCTAAAATTACCAAATACTAACCTGTCGTTATGATTGGAAACAATGGAATGCCTGAGAATAGATTAATGGGTATCTAAATCAAAAGAAATGCGGAAGACATTAAAAATTGTAGTGCTGTCTTAAGTTAAAGAATATATGCAGACTTTTTACAGGGAAAGTAAGCTAGGACTGCTTTTCCTTTCATGTTCTCTCTTAATTTTAAGTGACAGATTGTGGTCAAAGCATAAACACCTTTGTTAATTATAAGCTTCTAGTGGTGAACAGAAGTGATGATAGCTTCCCTTCAAATCTCTTTAGAAATCCCTACTTTAAAAATACTCCTTTTGCTCATAGGGCTCTTTCAAGAAGATAAATCGAGAAGTGTGATTCGTAGAGATTTTTCTACACATGTAGACACTTCACAAATCAATGCTCAAGTTTCATAATGCACTGTAGTTTAGTATAAGTAATGATAATTGTCATATTTATCTACTTTGTAAATTTACAAGTGAACGAGGTCATGGCCAATAGTTTCATCTTATAACTAAACTAAAACTCTATAGTTCCTCCTTGTTATTTAACATCATTTTATGTTATTGTCTCAGAGTCATTCTAAATGCATGGATAAGACTGGGAAGGCAGCTTATGGGTAGAGTAGTTGCAAGGCACACAGAAGGCCCTGGATTGACTTTTATTATCATGTAGGAAAGAAAAAGGAGAGGAGAGGAGAGGAGAGGAGAGGAGAGGAGAGGAGAGGAGAGGAGAGGAGAGGAGAGGAGAGGAGAGGAGAGGAGAGGAGAGGAGAGGAGAGGAGAGGAGAGGAGAGGAGAGGAAAAGAGAGACAAAAGAACAGAGAAGAGAGGGTGAAAATTAAAATTATAAAAAGAGAGAGAAAGAAAAGAATGAAAAGTTGATGACCACTTTCTAGAAGGGTCAACTCTGGTCCAGGAATTTGCAGAGAACTTTATGTCGTAATCAGCATATACAAGAAAATATAAACAGACTTGAAAAGGATAAAAGTCAATACAAAGGGAAGTTAGTACTATAAACACTAGTACTGAACAGACTGTTCTCAAATCTGTGCTAGTCCACATTGCAGTGTAAACATTGGTTTTCTATCTCCTCCAACATCTACAGCATCATTAGACTTCATGTCACAGTCACCACAAGCATCATTCAGCATGCCTACTCTGGTCTGCCACTCTCTAAAAGGCCTTTTGACATTCCTGGTATTCAACCCATTATCAGAACAGAGTGACTGGGATTGATAAAGATTACCTTTAAGTAAAACTGATATCCAGTGTTATTAGTAGAAGATTTTCCTCCCAGCAATCTTGCCACTCATCCTACTCAGTAAAGTTAGATATCCTTGTGGTTCAGTTAAAACACATCTGTCCACTTGTGGGGAGACTGAACTACATAAGACCGAATTCTGATGTGGGAGTGATTTCTTTCTAATCTGTTGCTTTCATTGGTTAATTAATAAAGAAACTGCCTAGGCCCATTTGATAGGCCAACCCTTAGGTAGGTGGAGTAAACAGAACAGAATGCTTGCAGAAAGAAGCCGAGTTGGGCAGTCACCATGATTCTCCCGCCGGACATAGACACAGGTTAAGTTCCTCCCTGGTAAGCCATCAGATCGTGGTGCCACACAGATTATTAAAAATGGGTTAATCAAAGATGTGAAAATTAGCCAATAAGAGGCTAAAACTAATGGGCCAGGCAGTGTTTAAAAGAATACAGTTTCCGTGTAATTATTTTGAATAAAGCTAGCCGTGCGGGTGGCCGGGCACCAGGAATGCCTGCCGCTCCAACAGAATTCAGAGAAATAAAACCAGGAGTAACCCAGAGGCGGTGAAATTGGCCTAAATAAGAAAGAACTAAACAGGATTCCTATCTACCATTCCTCTTACTTTTTCAAGCTCTTCTTAGTTGAGAAAACTTCAGAGAAAAGAATTCGGATGAAGTGCACTTCTCACCTAGACAAGAGGAAGCATGAAAGTGTTCTCTTCAAACAACAGTGACTCATTCTTGCCAAGAAAGGAGGACTTTGAAACATCACCAAATATTTTGAGGATGAGAAATGGTTTCTTTCTAGACACTTCAAGGAAGAGAAACAGTCCCCATATATTTGAAATGTTAACTGTATGTCCATTAAGTTCTCTATCATTATATGAGAGCATGTGTGCATTTCTGAATTTGACACCACTTTAATTTATAATAATTTGATGTAGGTAATGCATATGTTTTTAAAGAAAATATTTTCCCATACAGGTATTATACTGCAAAAACCTGGGTTTTTTCAAGTAAAAAAAAAAAAATCACTAATAAATAAAACGCCATTAAAAGCCAATAGTCTTGGCTATCCTCCTGTTGTCTACATTTATCATAATATAATCAATGTTTATCCAAATTACACAACAATAATTACACTCAGATGTCTATCTGACAGTTGTCATGGATGTCCCAACTTTTCCTTGTAAGACTTAATAACTGAATATATGTTTGCCAAGAATTTCCTGAGTCTTATTATTTAAGAGGAAGTCAGGGTTTATCTTTTGTAAAGTAGCTATGAAGGGTGAGAAAGACTAATTTCTCATGTTCATCATCTGCTTACTGATGAAATGCAGGTAAAATTACTCTTATTTTGTACTTTGTGAAGGAGAGAAACATAGTGTTTAAGATTATACAGCTGGAAGTCAAGCACCATGGTTCTAACCCAGATATTTTTAAGTGAAGTATTAGACTTTATTCATATCACCTATGTTCTACCTCACCATCTGTACCTTCTGGTCATAAAAACTAAAATATACAATATGTTGTGAAGTTGTCTAAAGATTAATACATGACTACTATTCTAAGAAACTCAGGAGTCACAGAGCTGAGAAGACTCACATTGTAGCTTCTCTAAATTGACAACCTAGCCACTATCATGTTGTAGCTATACACTTGCCAAACATGAGTAGAAGCTATGTCTTTATTATCACAATACATCTTTATTAGTCTTGCCATCATATAGGTTGGTGTTATTTCCCTTTGGTAAATCCTTATTATGTGATAGGATACAAGAGTATCACATGGGAACCACTACTTCTGAATTAATGAAAGTAATTAAAATGCACGAGTTAAATATAATGCTAAATAACCATAAAATCTCAGGAGACTGCACTGGGCATAGCTCAGTATAGAGTGCTTGTTTAGCATGTGCTATGTCCTGGGCTCTGCTCTCAGTACTGAAAAAAAAAAAAGCAGCAAAGTTGAGTTTTCAAAGTTGCATGTACATGCATTACATATATTCTCTAAGTATTTTAAATAAAAAATAACAAAACTGATATATGTGGTACCAGAAAGATAAAGTCAAATTATAGCTACTATAGAATATTAAAATTATAAATTAAAATTAAAATATTAATATGGGAGGAAAGAATCTACAGAAATTTTCCTGCTGCAGAATTAAGTGATTTAGTCAGTGAGCCCATAAATATTTTAGTTGTTGTTTTCTTTTCAAGGCATGCTTTTTGTTCTTGTTGTTTTCAGTGGTTCTTGTTTATTTTGTGGCATGGTTTTATTATATCGCTCTGACTGATGTGAAATTCTCCTGGAACCAGACTGTCCTTGAAATCACAGGGCTTTGTCTGCCTCTTCTTTTTCATTTCTGGAATTAAAGATATGCACCACATGTTGGGTGTGGAATAGCACTATTTTAATCCCAGCATTTCAAGGCTGAGGCAGGCCAGTCTCAGGCTAACCTGGTCTATAAAGAGAGTTCCAAGACAGCCAGGACTGTTGCAGAGAAAAGCTCTGTCTTAAAATAATGAAGGAAGAAAGAAAGGAAGGAAGGAAGGGAGGGAGGGAGGGAGGGAGGGAGGGAGGGAGGGAGGGAGGGAGGGAGGGAGAGAGGGAGAGAGAGAAAGGAAGAGGGAGGAAGGGAGGGAGAAAGAGAAAGAAAGAAAGAAAGAAAGAAAGAAAGAAAGAAAGAAAGAAAGAAAGAAAGAAAGAAAGAAAGAAAGAAAGGAGAGAGGGAGGGAGGGAGAGAGAGAGAGAGAGAGAGAGAGAGAGAGAGAGAGAGAAGAGGAGGGAAGGAGGGAGGGAGGGAGGGAAGGAGGGAGGGAGGGTAGAAAGGTAAGTATGTATCACTATCCTGGTGATTTACTTTATATCAATTATTTCCAAATTCTAGGTTAAAAAGAAAATCTCTGGTAACTTTGCCATTACATAGCATTTATTCTCAACCATATATTGATATTTTAAAGTCCTATATTGTTTAAAATATTTATTTTGTTTAAAAGTGGTTTATAAAACAATTTATGTCTGCCCTACATACCAATTGATTCCTATTCATTGATTAAAGTTTACTAGGATGAAGAAGTAATGTTTGGCACTGTTTGTTTTTCAAGTATAGATGCAAATAATTAAGTAGGGCAAACATTAGAAAGGATGGCAATAAAGCTAAATACGTTTCCTCATGGTCCTTCTGGCTGAGAGCCAATGTGGTCTCTAGAAGGAATGAATAACTTTGCCAGAGGTGCACAAATTCAAACATAACTGACGCTATTCTTTGTTCTTCCTATTCTATACCCCATTAATTACAGAATCCTCAAGGAAAACACATTTTACAATTGGAATTTTAGAACTGCTATAGTCTTAATGGGTTCTGGTCCCTTTAAATTAATAGACTTTCTATCATTTTTAAGGTCCAAATTGTTTTATCAAATAGCTGCTTTGTTTCCAAACCTGTTTGCTGAAGATCAGTGAACTGTGAGTTGCCTTCACTTATACATTCTACTTAAAGTTGTCGTTAAAGGCTTGCTGTCCAGGACTTACTTCAACTGAAATCTCCTATTCTCATTTTAAATATTATGTGTGATTTATCCCCATGGTCTTCATAGTCTGCCAAAATAGAATTTCATCTTCACAATTCTCCACACGATAGCAAATATCTAAATCATTTTGATTATAGCATGAGTCAGTAAGCAAATTTTTAAGACAAGTTTTACTACCAAGGTAAAATAGTAGTTTACTTTTTAGTTTCATTTCATAGTATCCTTGTGTGTGTGTGTGTGTGTGTGTGTGTGTGTACAGTTGTCAACATCAAATATCTTCCTAAATCTGCTACACCTGTTTTCAGACAGGCTTTCTCTCTCTTTCGGAGCCTAGATCTTACCCATTTGGCTAAATTGGTGGATATCAAGTCCAAAGATTCCTTTGTCTCTGCCTCTCCAATGCTGGAGTTACAGAAATGGGATACCATGGCTGTCTTTTCTTTCACTTTAAACATAGTTAAACATACAAAGCTGATACAAATTTGTTAGATAATAAAATGCCGAGAGTCTCACACTGATGTTCCATAAACTAACTTTATATCAACTGCTGAAGTGTAATTTCAAGACAGTTGCTCCTCTGTTCTTTGGTTCTAATGTGAGCATTTGACGAAGAAAGATTGCCCTGAAGCTTGCAGTAGACAATAATTTCCATCCGGTTCTCAACTCCAGTAAATGAACTGCATGTAAAATCAGAACAGGTATTCATCTCAACACCACGATGCCTTGCGCTCTTGTTAGTGAGTGAGAAAAGAAGCACAAGGAGGAAAGAGAGTCGGCTGCTGTGCAGTCATGGCACCACTTAGAACAGACATAGCCTATTTTACTACCCTTCCTTCCCGCCAGAAAATAAATGAAAGGCTTAACTGAAAACTGAATATAGTGTGTGTTAGGCTGGGAGAAAATTATTAAATTAAAAACTGTCTACTTCTGCAGCACAGGATGGGAATCATGCCCGAGCTCCCGTTACTGTTGCCTTTTCTGTACTCCCTTCTCATCCTCTCATCTCTTTCCCCACTTCAGGCTTCTGTATTTCTAAGATCTAGTTTTGATTGCAGTGGGTGGTTAGTTGAAAATATTTAATTCAATTTTTTATTATTCTCTAATTTTAAGAAATATGAAAAAAAACACTAGGCTGATATTTACAGTTTAATTTTGAGATAGGTACTTTGCCCATACATGCTTTCCTGTGTATTGCAGCAATAGAGCTTGAAGAGTATTGTCATCATCAGGCCGTTTTCATCAAGGATCCCAATGCTCAGGACAGTAGTTCTTCTTATTTGTAATTTTACATGTCAGAATTATTTGTGGCTCATTGAGGTTCAAATGTAGTAAACTAAAATTTTCAGTAACAATTTACAAACTCTAAGTTGCATGTGTGAACAGAATGGTAAAATCTTTAGCCCCCTTGTACCTTTTCACCCAGGACATAATTGTTCTCTATGTCCAGCAAGTCATTACTATGTACAGTATCCACACTAAATGGTCTAGAAGCAGCTATCTCTGTTGCAAGAACTTAGCTATATGGATATCTTGGTATTTATGTTCAATCACACTGATGTACTTAATAATGATACAAGAATAGTGATGGTGATGGTTTTATTACAGCATATTCTTCTAATTGTGCAATGTTCTTCTTTGATGCTATTGTTAATCTCTTTCTGTGCTTGATTTACAAAGTAAATTGTATCACATTTACACACACGCTTGTGTACATGCTGTATGTGTGTCTCTCTGTGTCCACATACACACACATATGATTTGGCATGACCTGAGGAGCTTTGCATCCCCTAAGAAGTATTAAATGGATCTCTTGATGAGGAGTACAAAAAAAAAAAAGACAACTTAGAGGATTACAAATTGAAAATTAATGAAAATAATATGGGACTAAGAGTTGAAAGATTAATTTACTTGACTGAGTTCTTACTTAAACATGTGATATTTTCTACATCTTTAACTCTACAGTGAACAACCTATATCTAATAAACTCTAAGTCATGTCTCACTTGAGTGTACAATGACTGATTTCAAACCCTGATAAAATCATAATAATATAAATATTTCATAGACACAGAATTTCCTTATTTATCAGCCTAACCCATTCCAGGTTCAGCCAAGAGTGTTTGGGAAACATAAAGGTCTGAGTAGCCAAAATAAATGCTAATGTTCATGAACTAAGCCTTGTTCTAAGGAAACTCCAGGGGCCTTTCACTCAGGGTCTATTTACTCTTTAAATAGCCTCTCCTTTTAAGTTTGATTATACTGTTTTCAAAGGCCTGGCACTTTAGTGGCAAATTGGGAAGGGAGTTTGAAAGACTAGAAAGACTTATGGGAAAATGCTTTGTCAGCTCTGAAGTGGTGTGCAGGTGTTTGTGGCTGTCATTAGCAAGAGTGACTGACACCTAGCAGGAACTATGATAGGAAATATTAACAAATTGGGTCAGAAACAGCACAAAAATGCAGAAGTCCTGTTTGGGTGGGCTGCTCAGAGCAGCAGTGAGTAGAGGTACTCATTCCAAAGATTGCCGAGGCAATCACGGAGCTGCCGCCCTGTACATGCAAATGCTGGTGGAAAGGACTGGGTTATCAAGGAAAAACACACTCACAGCCTACATCATATTGGCTGAGATGCTATGCACTTGGAAAGTGCATTTCAAAACACTCTGAAAGCATCCTCAAAGCGCTGCCTTTTGACTTGATCTCAGGAACGCGTGCAACCTGCAGCCTGCCCCAAATGCTTTACCCTTAAAGAACTAGAGAATGAAAATGCAAACGACACACAAGATGGGCTATATTACAAATACTTTGGAGATTCTATCTTCATGATTTTGAATAATTATACATTCATGTAGCTTTGAAGTGACATAGAATTTTTATTGTCCCCAGTAAAAGCAATTAAGGTAATAATTTATTCTGTTACTTTTGGAATAAAAAGGCCTTCTGCCTGTGTCAGGATTTCTCCGATGCCATTTTACCGTCACGAGGTATCCCAACGGTTAAAAATCAAGAACCTGTTAACAGCCAGACTGTGTGATAGGTTTCTGTCATGGAATAAACTATTTAGTAATTTGTGAGATAGAGGTAACCAGTCTAAGGGAAGCTCACGTCATAGCTAAAAACAGTGGTCAACAGATTCATAGTCAGGACAAGCAGGAAGGCTCAGCAGCTGGGCTCTTGCTGCCTACCTTGATGACCTGAGCTTATCCTATAGGAATCCATGTGGTGGAAGAAGACAACGGACTCCACATATTTGAACCACCACAAAATAGCACTCATCACACACACACACACACACACAAAATGAATTAACAAAATGGAATATATATACATGTATATTCCACATATATATTTGTATACAAATATATTCCATTTTGATTATTTCTTCATTATATGTAAATATTTATGTGTGCAATATATTATAATATATACGTATATATTACATATATATATTTGATATATATATCAAATACAGCCAGTCAGAAACTCAAACTCAAGTGCTTCCCGTGGCATTACTAAGCTGTTAACAAGAAACTCCTATAGCAAATAAAGAAGTCTGACATACTGTACTCTAAGCTTTTGTCTGCAAAATCAAAGGCAATAGAGTTTCAGATCTCAACAGACAACCAACTGTATACTTTTTTCTTGGTGGGGAATGTGAATCCAAGAACATTTAAGCTTTTTGTTCTGTTACACAAAAGTTAGCTGTGACACAAGAAAGCAAATAGTAAGTGGTAAAACCTTGATTATTTAGTTTCTTATGCTGGTGCCCTTGCTATAGAACTGACATTTCCTGTTGTGCTTTTTAAAAGAATATTCATTTCTATTTTATGCATGTGAGCATTTTGCCTGCATGTATGTGTGACGTGTGTGTGTGTTCAAGCATGCACACATGTGTACATGCACTCATTCATTCTTGTGCATGCCCCCCAACCGCTGAGTGCAAGAGAGAATGTTGGTTCCACTGGAACTAAAGTTCCAGAGAGTTGGAAGCCACTGTGAAGGTGCTCAAATGGAACCATGGTCCCTGGAAGGGCAACAAGTGCTGCTAACCACCACACTAGCGCGCCAACTCCTAGGTTGGATTTTAAGTAAAGGTACTGTATCGTTATTCAGCTTCAGTTTCAGAAATTTTGAAAGGAAAGCTTGTGTGGTTGTCAGTGTCTTCTATGGTGGGTGCTTGGTGCTATACTTTGGGAAATCATTTCTGAGTCAGGGCATCTGGGAAGAGAAAACAAAAGTGACTGAGTGGCGAATAGGAGAAAGGTCCTCTTCCAGGCAGCTGCAGCTTAGACAGATGGATTGACTTCTAGGCAGGCCAGAGAAGTTTGCTCAGTTACCCTTTTGTACAGCTTGGGCAGAAACACACAAACAGGACAGATTGCAAACTCCCAAGTACCAATGACATTCCAAAGAGCTTTCTGAAGATATAAAAATAAATCACTCTGTTTTTCCCATATAGGAAATGCACACTGCATCATGTCACCCTTGAAGTTCACTAACAAGTGAAGCTAGCAACAGTTGTCCTTGGCAACTAACTTGGTCACGTGACACCTTGAACTGGAATACTGATTCCACACTACTGCAATGTCTTTACACTTGATATCAGAGAATTACAATATCCTCCATTCAAACAGAAGTGTTTTCAAAATACTCTGCAGTCCCCCATTTAATTCAGAAAATTCCAGAAAGGAAGAATAATAATGATGAATTAAAAGCAGAAAATTCTAGGGCTTTTTGTGCATTTCAGTTTTGGCCCCTTTGTCAAAAGCTCCAACTGGTAAACACAAAGCTCAAATAAAATGGAGAAGGAATTATTTAAATTCTCCTTTGTAGTTTTTCTATTACCATTCTCTGGAGCATACAGCAAACAGGGCTTGAAGGTGTTAAAGCTTTTTGCATTAACAATTTGCGTTTAGAAATCTAGGCACCTAACACCACTCGTGTTAATATTTGCTTTGGACTGTTCTGCGTATTTAGTCTCAAGCTTCTCCAAAGAGCTAACACAAAAAGTCCTCATTCCTGTTTGCCCAGCTAGTGTGTGATTTCACACATTGTGTATTATATGCTCCCACAGAGGTTGTGTATTAGCTGGTCTTCAAGTGAGCAGTGTACTTAGCTCTGTTGGGAAATGTGAACTTTGTAGCTTCAGGAAGAAGCAGACTTACAGAAACTCACATTGATTTCACTTTGGAAACATTTGTCCCGTCTCATTTTTTTCCTTTCTTTTTTTCCCCTGTCGCCTTTTATTCATCCCCACTGCCCTATTTCCTGACTGCTATTGTATAAGCAATTGAAGTTCCTGTCAGGGCTCTCTGACTCTTGGGCCTTTGTTAGCTGGTTTTTGTCCACATCGCTGGTAATAATAATTATCAAGAGTAAAAACCTGTTGACATCCTGGCCATCCTCAACATAGCCTAAAGTTCCTTTTTTATCGCCACATTTATTGTGAGATAAAGTCTTAATTCTTTAAGCTTTGGCTTAATTATTTCCAGATATTTTCCCAGATCCCTCTCAGCTATGCATCTCCCCACTGCCTCTCCCTGGACCCAGCTCTTAGCCAACACCACCTACACAGATGAGGCCTTGTGCTCACAGAACACTGCCTCTCTTGAACTTTCCACCTGAAGTTCTCATCTGTGAGGACTCATTGCAAATGTTCCTTTCAGAGCGAGACTTTCTGCATCTATACATCAACCCTCAACTTCTCCTACAATGCTGGTCACACTATTCCATTGCCCCAATAAATATAAGTCAGGCATGTGCAGCGGTTAGCAATTAGTGAGGCTGTGCTGCCAGACAAACACTTCTTAGCAAATCTTAATGCATATTCATCTGTTAGATTAGGAACAATTGTGTGGGCTTGATACTGCCATTGTCCTTCATTTTAAAGCTGGACCATGTAAGCACACACCCGTTAAGTAACTCCTAGAGATTGCAAGTCTTGTTAGGCACAGAGCTTAAAACAGGCCCACACATTCTGAGCACAAGGACCATGTTTTAGCTCTTAATGCTGTTTGATGTGTGTTGCCTAATAGAGTGTCTTATTCTCTTTGGGAGATTAATCTGCCATACTATAGTGAACCAAAGCTTTATATCAATTTTAAAATTTACATAAATCAGAACATTTGGAGTTTCATAATGACAACAGTCTTTGAGCACCTTTGGGTCTGGGAAGCCATCCCTTTCATGTATTGCTATAAGAAACCCTAAAAATGTTCATTGGCTCAACAAGACAGAGCAGGGAAGAAACATGTGATATTTGTCTTTTGGGGTCTGAGTCACCTCATTTGGGATGACTTTTTCTAGCTATATCTATTCAATTGCAAATTTCAGTTTTTTTCATTAGTTATTGTTCCCTAGTGAATTACAAGGCTGTGGGTCTACTCTAACTTTAACAATCCCAGTTCCCACTGCCTCCCCTCCTCCCACTACCCCCACCTATATCCCACTCCACCCCACTCCCAATTCACATCTTAGAGAGGGTAAGTCTTCTCATGGGAAGTCAACCATATTTGGCGCATCAGTTTGAATTAGGTCCAAGGCCCTCCCTATTATATCTAGGCTGAAGAAGGTGCCTCTCCAAAGAGAATGGGCTCTGAAAAGCCAATTCAAGCACTGGGTATTAATCCTGGTCCCACTGCCAGTGTCCCCACAGACTGCCCCAGCTATACTCTCACCCACATTCAGAGGGCCTAGTTTGGTCTTACACAGGTTCCTCTGCTGCTGTTCCTGTGCGTATCTACATCATGGTGCAAATTTCATTTTTCTTAACTGTCAAATAATATTTCACTGTGTAAATGTACCATATTTTCATTATCCACTCGTCAGCCAATGGACAGCTAGGCTATTTAATCATTCACTTTTGTGACTAGACCAGCAATGAACATGAATGAACAAGTATCCCTGTAGTAATGTGTACAGTAAATTCTGAGGATTAGCAAATGTTTGGCATGATCAATAATAAAAGGATCTTTAATCTTAATCAGATTTACTCCAGCCTTCTTTTGTAAAGGATATGTATTATATCCTTTATACTTTTTTGTTCATGAAACAAAAAGTCATCAAATCTAAGTATATATTACTGTGTTCTTTTATTTTAGGTATTTTCTCCATCCCATGTTGGCTTTAGTGCTATATATATAAATATATGTATCATATATAATATATATATATACACACATTCAGAAATTATTTAATGTTACAAAGATTTAAGGGAAAATAGCAAACTTCCACAATGATATTTTTCAGAAATTAAAGTCTGTCCATTAATTTCATGGAACACATATTTTTTCGGAAAATATTTTAAAACTATATAAGTGGTATTCTTGTCTATTCTAAACATAGAGAGGAGACACTAAGACTGAATGAAATTCATATAGAACATAGATAGATAGATAGATAGATAGATAGATAGATAGATAGATAGATAGATAGATAGATGCATAGGTACATACATACATACATAGATAGATTAATAGATAGATGGATAGACTGATAGATGATAAATTTTTTAGAACTTTTAAGAGAAAACTAACTTGAAAATCACCAAGATTTTACACAGAGTGGCAGAGTCCAAGGATTTACTTCTTCTCTGTGTAGTTTGTTAGGTTTCCAGTGAATCACTTCCTGGGGGACGTTTTAGTTCTTTCCAGATGAGATTCATAACCAAAACATGATATAACCTGCAGTCCTTCCTGGGACTCTTAATAGCTCATGTCTATTGCTTGGCATTCTTCGAAGGTGTAAGAAAAGTGAACTTTTATTTAACCTAAATGACACCATTGCCTTTAAAAGCTGTTAAAAATAGCAATGCCAAAGAGGCAATATTATAATATCCAGTTAGGGGAATTTGAAGTATCATTATCTTCCTGAGCAGTAACCATTAGCTAATGTTCAAAGACATTGTGTCTTTTAAATAGAAAGCTGAAGCAAATCTATTATCAGCTCAGTGGGATAGGTAATATGTGGAAACATCCTCACAGAAAAACGGTGGAAGAACTTCAGTCAGACAGGACCCTCCCAGCAGAAAGGCATGGACGCTGTTGAATGTCAAAACCAGCCCAGTTGCCTGGAAATTAGGATTCACTCCCCAAGACCAAAAGAATTTAGATGAGACTCTCTAAATACAATATATACCAAAAGCTAAAGAAATTATATACATTGTCCATCTATAGTTTTGAGAACTATTTGAGGATAAATATGTAAACCTTTTCAAATACCTTTTGAAGGACATAAATGAATTGTACATAACAGCAAATGAATTAATGACATTGAATTATTCTCCAATAAATACAAGCCTTGATCTTTTATTTTGAGCCCTGGATCTATCATGCTTTGGTTTGATGAAGTTAGTTGAGTCTTTGGGCTTTACATGGTAGATGCTGTGCTTCATTGTAGTCAAATGAAGTAACATGATACTTGCTCTTTAGATGAGCCTCTTTGCTCATCTCGCTGGACTTTTGTGAAGCCCAGCTCCTCCCTAAATTGTACAATGCATGAGAATATTAAAATTTAGAAACCCTGATATATTATGTAATACTGTGAGGTTATTATTTAACTTACTTTAAGATTACTTAGTATGTTGTTTTTTGGACAATTTGATGCATGCAGCAGGATGCTGATGCATACACACATCTTTATATTATACATAGACAGAGATATGAATTTTATAAATATGTAAACCAATGAACAGATCCATCACCTCACTGCTCTTTTGGTTGGTGGGAAAAATATCTGATATCTACTCTCTATATTTATCTCTACAATATAGAGATTTGGAGATAAATTATTAAGTATAGTCATCACTATACTTTCTATTTTATATAGATATGAGGTGATATTCTCTCTTGCAGTTTTGATTATCATCGCTCTGCATGGGGACATACAGCACTTTTCACGTACCTGTGGGCCATTTATAAGTCTTCTTAGGTAAATGTGTCTGTTTGCAGCCTCCTCCCCCCATTAGAACTACCTGTTTCTTTACTATTATGTACAACGAATGAGTTCCACCCTTAATTTTGAATTTAGGAGTGTTTTGTTTTATTGCGGTTTTTCTTTTTGAATTTTGGATATTGATTAATATCCAAATACCTGATACAGCATTTGAAATATCTTTTCCTAAATATTTGAATTATTTTATGTTACAAAGATTGTCTCCCTACTCAGTGATTTTGAGTAGAAACTTTACCAGGCGATGAAAAGAGACAGAGACAGAGAGACCCACATTGGAGCACCGGACTGAAATCTCAAGGTCCAAATCAGGAGCAGAAGGAGAAAGAGCACGAGCAAGAAACTCAGGACCACAAGGGGTGCATCCACACACTGAGACAATGGGGATGATCTATCGGGAACTCACCAAGGCCACCTGGGTCTGAAAAAGCATGGGATAAAACCGGACCCGCTGAACATAGTGGACAATGAGGACTACTGAGAACTCAAGAACTATGGCAATGGGTTTTGATCCTACTGCACATACTGGCTTTGTGGGAGCCTAGGCAGTTTGGATGCTCACCTTACTAGACCTGGAAGGAAGTGGGTGGTCCTTGGACTTCCCACAGAGCAGGGAACCCTGATTGCTCTTAGGGCTGCTGAGGGAAGGGGAGTTGACTGGGGGAGGGGGAGGGAAATGAGAGGCGGTGCCGGGGAGGAGACAGAAATCTTTAATAAATTAATTAATTAATTAATTAATTAAAAAATAGTAAAATCATCTATTCCTTGAAATTTTCATACATTTACATAATAAAAAAGAAACTTTATAGTTTGATGTAGTTTTGTTTTGTTGTTGTTCTATATTTTAAACCTAGAATTTGGTGTCAAATCAAAAAACAATTTGCCACAAAACACTGTCCAGGAGGTTCTCTTTAGCTGTGTTATGACTTTGGTTGTGACATTTAATTCTTTTCTTTGAACAACGTTTGCCAATGTACTATTTAATTTTAAAGTCCACTAACCCTCTATGGACTCTTTTTTTTTTTTTTTTTTTAACCGTTACTTCGTCCATACTGAAATCGTAATTTTCTAGACTCCATTAACCTACCTACAAATTTCAGCAAGTAGTATTTCAGTCACCGTCCTTTTTTCCTTGGTGTGTTAGCTGAGGTGCTCTTGGTGACAGGTGTCAAATGTAGTTTGCCACAGTGACATTTTGGTATTGATAACATATATGTGAGAAACAATGAGTTGGGAGCTCATAGCCTTAGATAAATCATCAGAATATGGTATAAATATAACCCTTGGTGGAAAGGCAGGGGCAGAAGGCTGAGTGAAGGTAGTCTAAAGCACCTTGTTCCTACAGTGTTACTGGGGATTGGAGAGTGAGCTAGGTAGTCAACAACATAGAAGAAACTCCCATCTGATGAACTTGCCATTTTAGTATCCTTGGTCCACTCAACCTTCTGCTGGGAACAGCTCATTGAAAATGGGGCATCAGCATACATGATTTGTACAGAGTCATAGCAATTTGGTATGTTAACATTTTCTAAAGCTAGAAGTTGGTCATGTGCATTTTTATATCAACTATACCCTAAATAACAACAGAAAAGACCTTTTCTTTTGTTATGAGTTCAACTTGGTATATGACACCAAAACTGATGACAAAAGAATGCATGCCACAACCATACAGAAAAATACCTAGCTGCAGGCACATCCTGGGAAACAGAGAGGAGTTCAGGGGTAGGGTTTGATTGCACTGTCCATGTGCTCAGAGTGCAGTGTAGTCACAGACTGCAGGTCCTGCTTCCTTTACACACGTATTCCTTTCTCTACTTATGCCATTGTTTTGGTGCCTTGTCTGTAATAACTAAAGTATAAAGATTCTTAAAGGGAAAGGATATTAAGTAAATTTGAAATCATAGGCTAGATATGTGTCATTTATGAACAAGAACTGGATGCAGGGATCAGAAGATGAAGTTGTCAAAGAGTTAAAACACTGGGAAATAAAGAAAAGTTTTAGAGCTGGAGGCAAACTTTAGGGGCAGATTTCACCCATCTTACAGCGCTTCTCTATTCTGACACCCTTACAAATGATAAAATTACCTTTCAATAGAACTTCGTATATTCCCTACTCTTCTCATCGCCTTCCTAAATTATCTTGTTCTCTTTCCCACTTTTCCTCCCACTCATCAATTAAGAATAATGACTGTCAGAGAAAATGGAATATATGAAAAGTTACTGCTAAAATATTAATAGATGGCAGCATTGTATTTCTAAGTTCACCCATCCTAATGTTGCCCCAGTGAGCTCTGTTGTACAAAAGCTACAATGGACACGCTCTCCTTTCTGATGTAGTACTTGAGGCTACACAAGATTTCTTAAGATGGGAAAATGATTTCAACTTCATATAAATTCTCATAATGCATGATGCTCGCTGATTTCTTAAATTTCTTGTCAAATGTTATCTTTCCTGTAGTTTTATTCTTTTCAAAAACATACCTTGGACACACTTCCCCATTTTTCTTTCACATTCAAAACTGAAAATAATTCGAGTTTCGTTTTTAAGGAACAGGGAAAATGTTATAGAAATAAAATTTTCTTCTTAAGACTTTACCTTATATTGAAAATGCCCTGAGACATGTCTATTAAAAGCATGCAGTTTTCACAAATCTAAGTTTTGGAAACCAGCCAGCAAGCTGCACCAACTATGTGGGTCTCCTTATTAAATAGTTTTTAACCTTTATGATTTATTATGTTTGATTATACAGCTCGATAGCCCAGGGAGATATAAGAAATGTGAATTAGGATTTTGAGGAAAAAACAAGAAAGAGCAATTTCCACCAATGCAAACATTTCCTAAACCTACTCGGATACTTAATGTGAAATATGAAAAATCCACTATCCCAAACAGGATCATTCAACCTACCCTGAAGCAAAAACCAACTAAGCTCATTTGGAACCCTGTCAATTCACTTATCAGCCTTGGTACTACATTACTTCAATGGTAAAATAAAATTTGTTATGTCTGTTATTCCAGTGGGGTTGTACATTTCGTCCAATGCTAATGAAATGCAATTAAACAAGCTCTTACTAGAGGATACTGTCTGTGAAAACAGTGGTGATCTTACTGCTTAAAAATCTTCGGAATATATTTTTCTAAGGCACTTTGAGGACTATTAAGGTTATTAGAAATTTGTTGTTTGGGACGTTGACATAGCTATAAAGGAGACCTTTGATTTTTCTCCTATCAAGATGTCCTTTGTTGTCATGGTATTACGTTATTTCCAGAAAACAAACTTAATCGTGTCACAATAGCGTGAACTCTCTCTGAAGACAGACTCTTCTAAATTCCAGAAGTTTCCATTACTTCAGATGATGCACTTAAAGTCTTTTGTGAAGCCTTGGAACCGCATTCTTGTTGATGGTGTTTGTGTGAATACTGCTATTCTTCTTCTTCTTGCTAAAGTAATTCAACTGTATCAACAGTTTCAATACAACTTACATGACGAATTGTATGGGAAAAGTATGATTTCTGTCCACTAACACAGCAATGATACTCTTAAATAGTTAAACCTGGAATTTCATGCTGAGAAAATATGCACAATAATGGAGCCTAAATGTCTGCGTTATCTAAACCCAGAGAGTGTTTAAATATTGGTTTCTTTTACTTCTTCTTTATATAAACTAACTCAAATAAAGTCCCCAGGATTCAAACAGGAGCAATATAACTATAACAAGAGAAAGTAAATTGAAGGAATGGGCTAATATAGAAAGTAATATTTTGCTAATTATTTCCATTAAATTGGCGAAGTCTCTGAGTAGAGAATTCTTCTTATATAGCATCTTAAAGATGTAGCAAGTCTAGAAAAAAATAACCTTTAAGTGGTTCATTATAATTTCCTAATCACATAAATAGTTTTTAATTTTTAAATTTTATTAAATTAAATGAATAACATACAAAATAAAAGAAAATATACTTAAGCATTTCTCTTATCTATCACGAGAATCTACTTTAAAATAAAAATTGAAGTGGCTAATCTTTTTATACACATAATTTATATTTTTGGTTCCCTGTGTAGCTCTTACCTTTAAAGAAACACAGCATGAAATATTCTTAAGTGTTTTGGGTTCAGCTTGTCAATGATTGAAGAACCTGTGCTTTGGTACACTGGCATGGATATAGCTTAATTAAAATTACATAGCTTATAATCTTAATTATATAGCTTAATTAATTATAGTTTAATCAAAACTCATCCCTTAGGAATGAGTGGTGACTTGTAACACAGGGATCTCATTGTGGCACAAGCATGTGGGAATTCCGTTCCCCTTCCCATAACAAATTATGTGTGGAGTTACTGGGAGAAAAAAACAACACCAAAATATTAGAGCCATTAGTAACATTCCAAAAGGAAGTTCACATGTGTTAGTTTTTTTGTACATTATAGTCCATTAAATAATTTCTAAGCTAAATTATTTTTATTTGATTTGAGCATTTTGTAACAGTCCTTTAAAATCACCACAGTGTTCCTGTCCACAAACTCTGAAGCTAGGTTCTCCTTCCAGAGAAATAATATGTGGGATTCTAGAAGGTTCAATACAGAGAAAAGATGTGGGATAATTACTTCAGCTTGTACAGTATTTGAGGATGGAGTTGAATAAGGGTCTTATGGAGACCAGGCTAGCCTAAAACTTGTGATGCAGTTAGTATTGTCTTAGCACCATCTCACATGTTCTGGAATTGTACGTGTACAACACCATGCACTTCTAGCTCAAACATCATGTGATTCTTCAAACTTTAGAGTGCTTCATAAAATTTCAAAATGAAACATTGGGAATTGCCATCAAATAGTACCCAGGTTAGAGAATATGTATTATTTAGACAAAGAACAATGTTGCACTTAGCTCTTTGATCGTATGTGTTTTTGTAGCTTCCTTTGTCTGACTTCCAACAACATTTGGCACTGAGTGACTTTGCATTGCTCAATGAATTAATAAACTAATGATTGAGTAGCTTAAAATTTTAAACTAAAATGTTTACAGAATGAAGAAATATAGTATATTTGTTCTCATTTCTTCCCAAGTTGTTCTTATGGAGAATTGTCTACATAGATACTATTTTTATATTAATATGCATTTAGATTCTCTAAGTGTTTAGCATTTGTAGTAGCTAATTGTACATATATGCAAACACCGTTGTAGGAGAGATTCCCTGTAAGAGAAGTGCTAGATAGAAGAGCATTTTATACTTGATACTAACAAATTATGCTTCCCTAAATTCAGTTTAGCTTAGAGTAAATTTACCGATCTTTTTTTATGTAAGTTACCTTTTAGCAATCTTATTTATTATTTATACCCTCATCATATAAAGTACACATTTTAGTACTCCATTATCTAAAGTACATTTGTATACTATATAAGAGGACTAACAGATGCCTTAAAGTTCATTCATGAATCCCAGAGTTAAGAAATTCTGACAAGTACAGGAAAATCTGTGTCCTGAAAGAAGGTTTAGGAAGCAGCTCTCAATTAAGAAAAGGAATGGTACAGAAGCTACATTTGGTTTGTTTGTTTCTCTGAGCATTGTTTAGTTTCCTGGAGTTATTTTTAGTAGGGTTGCGGCCTCATGATCTTCAGCTTGTCTGTTGTTGTCGTCCATGTTCAGCCCTTGTTTAGGCAGTCATGTTGTTGAAACTTCATGGGCACAACTTTCAAAATTCCTAGAAGATATAATCTCACAACCAACTCCCTGAACTTCTGGGTTTTACAATCTTTCCACCCCCTCTTCCACAATGCTCCCTGAACCTTAGGTGCAGACGATATTTCGTGGATGTATTCATTAAGACTGGTCTCCACGAATCTGCATTTTGATTGGTTGTGGTTTTATATAATGCTCTCTGTTGCAAAGAGAAGTTTCCTTTCTGTTAGGGGAGAACTACACTTACCCGTGGGTGTAAGGACAGAAATGGAGAGAGTAGTTCGGGATTGTGCTGGTTTAGTAAGGTAGTAGTAGCAGGTTCTCTTAAAAGATGCAAGGCTTCACTTCCCCAGGGAAGAGCTCACCATGGGTCTTCTAACATCACATGGTCAGATCTGAAAATATACATACAAGGCAACATTATACAGATTGAGGTTATATTTAAAAATATGTGTGTGTGCATATGCATATATGCATGTAACAACAATTAATGAAAAATAGAAGCCATGAATTTGAAAGAGAACAAGGAGGGTTATATGGGAGGGTACAGAGGGAGACAAAGCAAAGGAGAAATTAAGCAACAATAATTATAATGTGGCCGGACGGTGGTGGCGCACACCTTTAATCCCAGCACTCGGGAGGCAGAGGCAGGCAGATCTCTGGGAGTTCAAGGCCAGCCTGGTCTACAAGAGCTAGTTCCAGGACAGGTACCAAAGCTACAGAGAAACCCTGTCTCGAAAAAAAAATATATATATAATGTCAAAAAATGATTAACATTGTTGGTTTTGGGTAATTTCTAAATAAAATTCTTACTCATAATTTTAAGCAGCTTCAAATAGAAAATCAATGCAAATATTGATGCTAAAGGTAAGAAGAAGGGTCTGGGGAGTTGGCTCAGTGGTTAAAAGAACTGGCTGCTCTTCCAGAGGACCCAGGTTCAATTCCCAGTACCCACATGGCAGCTCATGACTGTTTATAACTCCAGTTCCAGGGGAATCTGATGCCTTCACACCAATGCACATAAGAATAAAGTTAATTTGTGAGCTGGTTTTCTTTGCTTTATGTTTAAAAACCACTTATGAGTGAGTACATTTGATAATTGTTTTTCTGTACATCACTCAAAATGATGTTTTCTAGCGCCATCCATTTGCCTGCAAAATTCAAGATGTCATTATTTTTTTCTGCTGTGTAGTTATCCCAGAGAACCTAGATAACAATGAGGACCCTAAGAGAGACATACATAAATTTAATCTACACGGGAAGTAGAAAAAACAAGATCTTCTGAGTAAATTGGGAGCATGGGGACTTTGGGAGAGGGTCGAAGGGGAGGGGAGAAGAGGAAAATGTAGAGCTCAATAAAAATAATTTAAAAAGAATGAAGTTAAACAACTTATTTTTAAAAATCAAGGAGAAAGTAGCAAACACCAGTATCTACTGCATTTTGCTAGAGAAGCTTTAGGTTTATTTGAGAATCTGGAGAAAGTGCCTGTATTAATTCTTGTGAAAATCAAAGATCTGTTCTATGGAGACTAACAAAAAGTTGAATTTGCCTTACGAGAAGAAACCCTGCCACCAGCACTTCTTGCTGCCCCCTCCTGTGATGCTGCTTTGAGGCCATAACCTCCCACTTATTGAAACCTTCTTTCGGTGTCCAGTCAGAGGAATGTCCTCTGAGGTGCTTCTGCCAATATCCCCAGGCTCATTGCTGAGATTCCTTTTCGCACATTCCTGCGGCACATACTTTTGTTGATATACCACCTAATATTAATTCAGTCACGTCCTTCAAAGAAACAGCCCCCTTATTTCATTTATATGTCTCCTTCACAAAGAAGCCCACCTAGCACACTGCCTGAGGATGTTTAAGAACCACTTGGTGCAAGACTGAATCTATAAACAGACTTTCCTTAAAGGATGCAGAACATCAATCAGAATAGATGGGCCCAAGGATTGCTAAAAAATGAGGTATTGATGAAGCAAAGCTTAGGATGGTAGAGGAATCTTGACTTATGCAGCATTATAGGCCACTCCATGTCTGCTTCTGATGTACGGGTAATTTTCAACACAGAAGTGCAAGTTCCAATAAATATTTTTACCTTGGTTTATGCAAATCTGTCACATAATAGGGAGTATTATGTTGACCTATAATCTAATAAAATGATAACTACTTCGAGCATTATAAAACACCAATTTAGCAAGTGGGATGATATGTATTTTATTTAAGATACATATTTAAGATATGTATTTTAAGTACATATCTTAAAATACAATCTCAATTACTAACGTTAATTTATGGTTTTATGAGATGGTCATTTTCTTCTGAGTATTATTCCTTAGTGTCCTGATCACCACTCTAAAATGTCTGATGTAGCATGTTTTTTAACTATAAGAAGAAGAGAGGATAAAGGAGAGGAAGAATTGCTGTTTTTCTTATTCAGGGGTGTAACAGTCATATATGAGTGACAGGACATGACACTGTGAAAGGAAACACTGAGGGTAAACTTTGAGCAAGCGTTCTTGATAACCAAATGCAAGTTAACCTCTAGGTACCCAAGTTAGTTGAAGGGAAGTTGACACAAAAATAACAGAGAAGGGGGGAGAAATTCTTCCCTCTGTTTGTCAAAATGATATTACATTTTATCAGATGCTTTCTCCCATCCTTCATCTGTTACAAATTACCTGGAGTGATAGCCCCTTATACTTCTCATGCACATGAATATGCACACAAACACGTTCCTTAATTTACATATATGCGTGTGTTGTGGAATATTAGTTGAAGATGTGTTACATTTCTTAATGCTGTGGAACATTTGTTTAATGATGCAAGGTGTTTTTCATTTCTTTATGTCACATTTGTTTAACTCTGTGAAACTGTGTTACTTTACCTGATTGGTCTACTAAAGAGCTGAATGGCCAATGACTAGGCAGGAGAAAGGGTAGGAGGGGCTGGCAGTCAGAGAGAATATATAGGAGGAGATATCTGAGAAGAGAAGATGCAGCAGAAGAAAAAAAGGAGAGGAGGATTCTGGGGACCCACCTCCAAGCCAAACAGCCAGATATGGAACAAGAAGGAAAGGAAAGATACACATAACTAGAAAAAGGTAAAAGCCCAGAGGCAAAAGGTAGACGGATAATTTAAGATCAAATAAAATAAAAATCTGCTTAGAAATAAACCAGTCTAAGGCCCGGAATTAATAAATAAGAAATGTCTATTTATTCATAAATAGGAAATGTTTATTTATTTGGGAGCTGGGTAACAGGCCTCCAAAAGAGAAAAGACTGAAAAAAACAGCCAACAACACATGTAGTGTAAAGAAAGTCTTAAGTCCTAGTTTGATGTGACAAGTTACCAGAGCCATTCTGAGGTGGATATGTTCCAATGACTGAATCATAAAATAATAGGGTTGGCCAACACTTTCAAGATATCTACTTCATTGTATATCTATATTTTCTTATATTAAACAAAGTATGTACAAAATGTGTTTTATAATTAATTCATGATATTGACCCATACTGACTGTTTTGTCAAGTAAAAAAGTAATCCTTGTCGTTTCTATAATTTGGAAATCAAATTTTAGAATCTGCAAATCACAGTCACATAATAGTTTAATGTTTTATTTATATTATGAATAGTATGTTTCTTTATATTTATTTATGTTTATTGTTAATAGTTTAATATCTCTCTACCTTAATTCAGTCATTATTTTGTCCCACCTTAAGATTCTATTTTACTTTGAAAATTTCTTCATTGATAACCACATTTTCCTGGAATCTAAGACGCCAATAATTGCAGTCTAAGCCAATTTCTGAATGGATGAGACTTGCGGTAATTTTTCATATGAAAAGACATTTGTTGCTTCTGTAGGCTTTGAATTTTCATAGTGCGGAAGAGTGGTAGTGCCAGAGATGCGGCAAACACTTCACAATATGCAGCCCATTCCTCTTACCACAAAGGTGGATCCAACCTTAAACGTAGGTGTAACCGGCACTGCTGAAAACTGATAATAACAAAATATTTACACTTCATCTAGAGTGTCACGTGTACTGTCATAAGGTAAACAGGAGCATCACCACAATTATATGAAACAATCAAGTATGCACAAAGGTGGTCTTCAATGACAGATATCCGTGTATGCAATCCCTCCTGCAGCAATTCATTTGTTCAAGGAAGTGTGAAATATCAGTGAAAATGGAATTTAGTTCTTACATCACAAGTTCTAAACCCATTATAATTCCAGTTAACCCTTTTGTGGCACCCAACAGAGCTGCAGAGCTCAACGAGTGCTTCTAAGGACGATGATGCTATTAAAATATCAAAGCAATAAGTAATAATTATCCATACTAAATTACAGCTTGCAGAAGTACACCAGTGTACTGATTCCCATCCTGTCCTCTCTACTATTGTTTTTCTGCTTGGACTGTGACATCAGAGGCTGAGGCCCATCAGCGATATAAAGAAAATCATTACTCCGACCTTTAGGATTCATTTATATGGAAAAGTCATTTGCCACAGATATGCTCAAAATCATTACATTCATGATTATTTCTGTTGGAAGCCAAAAGTGTGAACCTAACTTATAATTCTGTATATCTCTTTTGGTTTCTGTTTTAAATAGTTTGCTGTAGAAATACACAATTTAATTACGGTGCACTTTATGCAGCTTAGCTTCTAAGATTCTCTAGATCAGGACTATTTGGTCAAGATATATTTTTAAATCCTTTGTTTATTCCACTTTATTTTCATTCCACTTCTATTGTTTCTTTTTTCTTTTGGCTGATAGCACTTAATAAAAAGTGCTTTAATTATACCCTGCTTCTCAGGCATAAAAAGTTTTATGTCATTTTATGTCATATTTTTGCTAGCAATTTTAATTCACTAAAGTATCTTGAATGTTCCGAGCACATTTATTATAGAGAGTCCTCACCCAGTTAAAATGCAGGTACAGACATGACATGGGCTGAGTATAAAAGTGCATCCTTGGCTAGGGAGGTGACTCTCTTGGTTAAGTGCTTTTCTTGCAAGCATGAGGATCTGTGTTAAGAAGAAACTAGGTAGGATGGCTTATAGGAACACTTACAATCTGTAGTATCAATACCAGGAAGGTTGGGGGTGTATATATCACTTGAGCTTCCTGACCAGCCAGTCTAGCCTACTTGTTAAGTTCCAGTCCACTAAGAGATCATTTCATAAAAAGAAGGATGGCACCTGAAGAAAGACACTTAAGGTTGTCCTGTATTCTCCACATAGACACACCCATTCATAAACATGTACAATTGCCATATACATGTACACATACCCTTGTACACATGACTAACCAAGCACATACAAAAGTGTATTGTGCACAGCCAAAGTCCACTACTTTAGGTTGTATTTTCAGGTATGACAGTCGGCTTGTGTTTTCAATAGCACCCAATAATCTGTAGAGCACAAAACTCAGTAATTTAACCAATGGCTGTTACAGGGAGAAAACTGCAGAAGAATTCTAGTAAGTTGAACTCAACTTTCAGATTTGGTAGTTTAAAGATAAAAGGCATTTTCTCCTACAAAAGGCGTAAACAGAATCACTCAGGACAGAATGCTTTAGTTCTTGGTGTCCCCTCATCTCAAAGATGAAGACTCTCTAGGAGTTAGGACTCTAATTCATCAGCAAATCACAGTGATCTTTCCAGTCACTGTATCTCTAGTGTGTTAGACACATTAGCGCTTCCATAGATGCAAGCCTTTCTTTCATCTTTCTCTCAGATGAACCTGGGAGTCATATGCACTTAGCAGATGCGAGCCGATGACTGTAGCCAACTCGAAAATTGGTCCTAAAGTAAGCACTATTATGACTCCCTGTGCCATCCAAAATACTCGTCTGCTTTGAATCTGGGGAACAGGTTCCTGTCTGTAACTGCTGGCCTTCCTCTGCTGCCCCTCTTCTTGCCGTAGGTCTTATTTCTTTTTTGTTCTTTCTCCCATGGGAATGCTGTCTTGGTTTATTTCGATTTGGCATTTCACTATAAGATTTGATCCATAAATTTTCAAAACAATTAAATCAATACTTGGTCTTGTGTTTATGCCAGCTGATAGGGGCCATTTTCAGGTATCATTTGTAAATCAGAGAACAGAAATTGGTCTCAGTCTCACTGGAGAGGGAAAAGAGGCTTAAGCTTTTTCTTTCCTGAAGTTCCATATGTGAACTACCATGAAATGGGTTTATTCTTAGGTTGTCTTCTCCTCATGACAGGAAATACCATGGGAGGACAAAGTCCATGTTCTCAACACATGCAAGTTATAACGTGGTTGCCTTCAGAATATGAGGGAGCATGAAGATCTCAAAGTTCCTGTTTATAAATTCTTTCTGATTTTCAAAGATATTAATCTGATAAGCAAAATCAAAAGGATGTCACCACATTCAAATGAGAAATCATTTTACTAAATTCCTTAAGGGTCAGGCATTGATATTAGATACAAAGTTTAAAACTGCTTGTTCCTTTCTCTGCCATAATTTGCTTTCATCATGCTAATAATACATGATATTCTTCAGATTCACACGGCCTTAAATCCTGTCATAAAACCTGGCATATGTAGAGCACATTCATATTCTATAAGGGTAGAAGAGAAAAATCATCTCTGAAAGGAGCAATGATTAACATTTTGGAAAAGGCTTTTGCTTGCTTCCTTTACCTTGGAAGGAATCTGATTGCAATCTCATTGGAATCTGATCTCTGCGAATTGTTTGCATTGCTTGGCACAACAAAGGAAGGTGTTTTTATAACAATTGGAGCCTGACACAGATGAAGGTGAAATGACAATTCAGCATCTTATTCAAGCACCTCACTATACAACAATGAAAAAAGCAAAAAAGCTGAAGTCCTAGACTTCCTGTGGCTTGGTTGACCTGCATCTGTGCCAGCTCACAACTTAAAATACAGAGTGAAAATTTCACATTCAGTAACCTGCTACAGAAAACCAGAATGACGTCATGAATTAGAGCAGTTCACTCAATGGAGGCGTGCATATTGGGGACCACATACCTAGAACTCCAGCATTAGAGCTGGTGTGCTCGCTTGTGTAATACGTGCCTAGCAAGCCCAAGGCCCTGGGTTTAATACTTAGAACTGAAAAATGCATGAAATAAATCCTGAAAGTAAAACATCATTTCTTCTTTTATGATCTTCTGATTTGTATCGTTTAGTGTCAAAGGGAGTAATAACTTCAACATTGGGAACAGAAAACAATCGGAAAGTTTTAAGGTTATTTTAACAGATACTGAGTATATAACGAACAATTTTACTTGTGCCTTCACTACCAAATACCAAATAAACATACACCCTCACTGTTTCTGTTTAGCGTTCTGTATCTCTTTTTTGAGAGGGTGGTGGCATGTGGGGGAATGTTTAAGATAGAATTTTTTTCAGTTCAGGCTGGCCTTGAACTCACAGAGATCTGCCTGCTTCTACCTCCAAGTGCTAGGATTAAAGGCGTGCACAACCACACCCAGCTAGTATCCTGTATATTAACTGGTTTGTGCTATTTGCTCCTTAAATTCTTACTCACAGAGACACATGTAAAGAGAACGTTGCCTCCTTAACCATTTGCATTTTAGAATAGGAATTCTGTCACCTTTTTTACTTACTAGCATGAATGCTTTCAATCCCTGTGTAAAGCTTTTGTGTATACTAGGCAATTAATGGGTGACAGTGAGCAGTGGCATCCACCAGTGTGGCTGTTCAGAAAGTCCCCAAATGGTTTTCTTTATGGTCTGCAGATTGCCTTAGCTTTACCCTTTAGCACCACCTGCTGGACTAAATAACATCTGCTTATGTGTTTCCACTGCAGACTAAAATAGCCCCTTCATGCTCTATACCTACCTGTGATGTACCTTGTGGGCACCACCCATAAACTTTTTCAACTTTAAACAACTTTTAAACATAATAAGTTAAAGTATCTGTGATGTTTCATTGATATCGTTGCCAATGAAAATACCAAAATGATTTTTTCTTTAGAACTAGCACCGTGCGAGTTTGACATATTTAAAAAGTAGGATGTGATGTGGCAATATGTACATAATATGTTCTGATGGAATCAGGGTAATGGGTGGCTTCATTTTTTTCTTTAACTCCTTAATGCTTGCAAGCTCCTCTCATCCAGTTCTTCATGAAACATATGGCAGGATATTGTGAATTTCATTATCTTGTTGAGCTTTTCAGCGCTGGAAATTATCCCTCTTAGATGTTTTTTGGTATTATCCTCCCGCCTCTCCCTCTTCTTCCTAACCTTTCTAGGCTACCATAATTACTATTATACTTTCACATTGATCTTTTTGGGGAAGAGCATGTGGTATTTGTCTTTCTTTGTCTGTAAAGCTTTAAGGATTTTTTTCAAAACACCATGACTATAAGCAGATGTGAAAAGTGTTTTACATTCTTAATCAAAACTATTCTTTTCATATTTTAATTGTTTATTATAGTTTTCAATAAAGGATGAATTGAACTGTTTCTGGTTTTTGATTCAGATTAACAAACACCAGTTCCAATTAGGTTGACTCTCAAATGCAGCTACCCACTTTGTGAATAATTCCTTGTGAGGAGTTTTCAAGCTAGAATTTTATCATGTTAATAATTATGAAAAAATAAAGTTTAGTTTCATTTTGCCTATAAAATCAGCTATTTGAATACTGTCTTCTCTCCATCCAAATAAAATTGGATTTTGCTCTTGCTTGGACTAGTTTTCAATTCTTTTTTTTTTTTTTTTTTTGGTTTTTCGAGACAGGGTTTCTCTGTGGTTTTGGAGCCTGTCCTGGAACTAGCTCTTGTAGACCAGGCTGGTCTCGAACTCACAGAGATCCGCCTGCCTCTGCCTCCCGAGTGCTGGGATTAAAGGCGTGCGCCACTACCGCCCGGCTAGTTTTCAATTCTTGATACTTAATTTTAATTTGATAATAGGTTCAGTGAAAATTATCTCAAGCTATTTTGAGAACATTGAGCATGTTATTTTTGGTGCAGCCTCATGTTTCTGTGAAATATATTCCTAGTAAATACAGTGAAAACATAATTGGTTTGTAAATTCTCCCATGTTTACCTGCTACAGTTTCCGGACAACACTCAGAAGCTCTTTTCCCTTTTTCCCAAAGGCCTTGGATGGTCCACTGTCAACTCAGTTTACGGAGATACCATTGTCATGCCTTGCCGACTCGACGTACCTCAGAACCTCATGTTTGGCAAATGGAAATATGTAAGTGTGAGCCTCTTGGGACTTGCAGAACTGACTATGGTTTTTAAAATATAATTCTCTCTCTTCTTATGAGAGTATATGAATATGTAATACTGACATAATGCTAATATTCACCTTGCATACCTATATAAAAGAATTAATGTACTGGATATATCAAAAATATTCATCTTTATATAACTAATGCTATTTTTATATATACCTAATAACTCAAACTTTGTACATCATCTTTGTCTGAAAACTCCATATTTTAAGTGTTGGAGGCATAAGGAAAGGCAGAGTTTTGGAGTATTAACAGGGGAGTACAGAGCACAGTTTTGTGAAGAAGAGCAATCTCTCTTCACTAGCGTCTGTGTAATGCAGCTACTGCAAAGGTAACATGTAGCAGTACCTAGAGACTCAGATTCCCATGGGAGACGGGCAATCAGCTTTGTTTCTGTTGCGAATCTTCTTGGTGTGTGTGCATGTTACAGATAGCTTATACATTTAACATTGTTGATTTTATCCATTGCTTACACTTAACTCCATCATATTCTGTCAGGTAGAACTGCAGATAGGTCTGGAAAGGGAGACTAGAGATCCTGATAGGTGGATGTGGTAGTCTAGCTAACTTTAGCAGATTAATTCCTCAGTTGAACACACTTCAATAGAAGGTGTCTTCGTGGTACAATTTCCCAGCACCGGGCCACATGAGACTTACTGCAGTGAGCAAGCTTCAAGTAGAGATGTTTCCTGGAATACAAGAGCAGGCTTCCCTAGTTCCTGAATATTTGCAGATGTTTGCACAGGGGAACATTGTTGGTCACAAGATGATTTGTTAACTATCTGTTTATTACAGCATTTCTCAGAACAGTAGGTATGTTAAATGCACTGTGAATTGTATGAGACCTTGGTTGGATTAATTTGTTAGATTTATTTGGCCACAAGCATTTTTTACCTACAGTATTTCCATTAAAAAATATGTTATACTAAATACATTTTGTCAAAAGTGCCTAAGCTTGCACTAAAGGGGAAAACTGGCATGGCCTTTCACAATATGAGCTCTGAAATCATACCAACAGAGTCTAGACTCTTCCCATGGACAGATGAATTGGGTGTATTTTCTTTCTTACTATGAAAATGAGATATCTTCTTCACAATTTTTTGTGAGGGATAAATAATTAACTCTTAGCACTAGTAATCAGTAGTAGCAAACAGCTTCAAGAAGTCAATGATTCCAACTTTAGGACTCAATGCGCCAGCCATACTATGCATATGTGTCATGAAAAACAAAGAAAAAAGAAAAGGAGGATACATAGCAGACTGTATCTCTGTTTTCATTATGGGGGTCATTCCAGGTAATTCTGAACTCCTAGTTCTCTTTAAAAGAGGAAGAGTTATGATAAGAGAAAGTCTATTCGAATTCCTCTGGTTCCAAGTCTGAGTCTACTGAACTCACTGAACCAAATTTACTATCAAAGGAAATGGAATCAAGTAAGAGAAAAAGAAACATATGTGATAATAGCACATCCTAAGCTTATCATAGGGACTATAAGATTAATTTTTGTATTTTTATGTTTGTTTTTAATCTACTTTTTAGTTTTATATTAAACAAGACTACACCATGCCCCTTCAAAACAGCCACGGATGTCCTATAGGTATGAGATGAGCTCCAACACTGAGAGCATTGTCTTTTCATTTTTACCCATTTCTATGAACCTATGAGTAATCCAACAGCTTCACTTCACCGGAAGTGTGATTTTTCTTTCTGTAAGCAAAGAATTAGGTGGTGATGATACAATACCACCAACAACAAAAGTCATGTAGAATAATACGACAAAAGAAATATTATTCTGAAGCATGATTACACCTGTTTTCAACATGTATTGTTATTTTAATTTTTAGGAAAAGCCCGATGGGTCCCCAGTGTTTATTGCATTCCGATCCTCTACAAAGAAAAGTGTGCAGTATGATGATGTACCAGAGTACAAGGACAGATTGAGCCTCTCAGAAAACTACACTTTGTCTATCAATAATGCAAAGATCAGCGATGAAAAGAGATTTGTGTGCATGCTAGTAACTGAGGACAACGTGTTTGAGGCACCTACACTAGTCAAAGTGTTCAGTAAGTAGACTAAAATAGAACTGCTAAGTGGGGTGATGGCTGGTATTAGAAGATGTTCTTCAAGTAGAAGCTTGAGCCTCTCCACAGGAAGCTATGTGTAAGGGAACTTCCAGAGCTTTTTATTCTACTTATGCATACTGGCGGCAAGGAAGACAAGTCTGGCATTTCAATAGGAGAAACCCAGTGAGGAGTTAAAGCAACAACCTTAGAACAGTGACTTTCCCTGGGATGTAAAATGCTACCCTGACAATGGGATAATGACCTCTAAGTTCCAATGATTTGTTCAGTGAAAAAAATTATAATATTTATTTAGATATAGCATATATATATATATATATATAATCATGCATATCACATAAATATATAAATGTTAGGATGAACCATATCAAATTGTCATTTGAATATATAAAAGGAATAAAACAAATTTAAGGTATTCTATGATCTAGAGATCCAAGAAATCAACTTGTGTATATACGTATATTTGACATGTTTATGCATGTATGTGTGCATATATGTGTATGTGTGTCCTTTCTGGCCTTCAATGCTTGATGATTCAGTTTTTAACATGTTCGCATGGTTCAGAAAAATTACTCCAAAATAATAAAGCTCCGTACACTGAGATTGTTCAAGGGATTACAAAGGGATTTAACAAAAAGATAAAGTAGGGTTGGAAGAAAAGAAACTAATAAAAGGTACTCAACATAAATTACTATAGTTATCATGAAATAGTGACTTCACCTGATAATATGTAGTTAATGTTACTGTGCAAATCGCTATATAAATGAATTACTTGAGATGTATAATTAAAGTAGTTCTTCTTTTAAGATTCAAATAAAAAGTCCCACCTCAGTTACATCATAATGTTGTGGAAACTACAGTAGGAAAAATCAGGCCTAAAAATTTTCAGAATAGCAGTCTTTCTTAATTGGGAAGAAGGTCTTAATTTCCCACTTTCCCCTCTGCTTTCTGGTGGCTTGACAACTCCCAGAAATGAATAAAATAAATAGTAAAGAAGGAAAACCCAGAGGCCTCCAACTGGAATAAGCAAGCACGGATTTTTCGTGTTTCTCTTTAATAACCTATGCAGCTAAGTAGAGCTGTCCCTTAAGTACTTAGGTAGACTTCAAAGCTCCAGTGGGTTCATGATGCAAATTCCAAGAGTACTAACACTGTCAAAGGGAACCTTTGTTCTCCAGAAGAGCCTTGTAAATGCACATTACAAGTTTTGGTTGATTAGCTTAGGAGGCTCTTTACAGAAACCATCCACACTTCCCTATCATATTTTAACCAAACCAAGTCCCAACGGTTTAGGAGCTCTGCCTACTTGCACAGGGTATGGGAAGTTGTCATTAGCCATGTTGGCTTCTGAATTTTCTTTCTTTTTCTTACTTTATTTTGCTTTGATTAGAGAGATGGATGGTAGATATGCTAAGGGCATTTTTCCCTAAAAGCAAAATAACAAAAACAGCAACAAAGTTGCCATAGGCTTTGATACCGGAAATGCCAAGAAAGTGGGTAAACTAACTCCCAACACTGACCATTATGTACATTTATTTGCCATTTTCACATTTCTATAAATTGTGTTGAAGTGATCGAATTTCAAGGTAGTATACAAACAAGTCAAGAACATTCCAAGTTATATTTAGAAGAATCATTTGTGACATTTTTCAAATGTTTTTTTTTCCCGTTAAAAACCTGCCACATCAATATCTACAAGTAAAAGTGCCAGTTGGTCTAATTTAATAAAGTTTGTAAGCTGCATTAGAGCACAGAAGCTTTCTGTGATGGGGAAAACGAACTCACATGCCACACACCGCCAGGACCCCTGCCCCCTGCTCTTTTGAATGTTGTTGAAAACAAAGCCATTCCCAGTAACAGAATTTGCATTCCAGGCTGTGGGCCAGGGAGAATTTACATAGCAAGTTACACACTCTTGAAAATGGCGTTTTATCTGAGAAACCACACAAAAAAAACCACCAAATGCAAGAAAAGGAATGACACTATTAAAAGATCATGCAGGAACCTCACTCTTTTCCTTGAATTATGAATTTACTTCAGGTCACCTTTGGGGAATCCAGCTGTAGCTGTGGATGGGATACTCTCATCCTATGCATGGATATATTTCAGTCACTTAAGGGTTACTGTGCTCAACAATCAGTCCTCTGTTTCCCTCTGTTGAATCACCTAGCAACGTGGACCATGTACGAATCAAGTGTGGCTCATGCGAGCCAATCTCAGATCAGCCTTCTGTGAACTGGTAGCCCCAAGAGCAAAATCAAATTGCTTTTATTGGAGGCAGAGGGACTGACTGATGACTTTACCTTCAATGTAGGTTTGTTTGCTTAGTTTGAAACCACATCTCTGATGGAAGAAATCATATCCCCAAGTCCAAGCAAGTAACGTGCCTTGTCACCACTAATCGGCTCGTGAGTGGCATCAACATCAAACTGCCTTTGCGTTTAGTGCCCATTTGAGAGTAATAAAACTATCTGGGAGCAAAATTAGACCATTGAAAGTTCCCAACGATTCATTTCAATGATTGTGCAAAAGGCTCAGAGGTCAAACAGGTGCCCAGAGAGCCAAATGGCTCTTAGTGATGAGTTGGGAAAATCTGTGAGCTGGTTGCCAGAAGACCTTGCTTTGTCAAGGCCACCACTAAGTTCTGACCTTGGCAAGTCTTTTTGCCAGTCTCTTGAGCAAAATGAATGCTTTAGATTACACGGGAGAACTTTTTAGTCCACTACTCAAGCCTTGTCCAGAAACTAAGGAGCTGGGTCAGGCACTGTAAGAAGCTGTTTCTGTTCGAGTGGTTACAGTCCTACTCACTGTTTCAATTATTTACAATAACTTGTTTATGACAGGAAGAGGAAGGAGGAGGAAGAACGGGAGGAGTAGGAGGAACAGGAGAAGGAGCAAGAGGAGGAGGAAAAGGCAGCCTTATCCACTCATCCACTTCGGAGGTTAGGCCTGACTCCAGAGCCAGCCTGAAGAGCATATGAACACCCATCCAAATTTTTTAAGCGTGTGGGTCAGCTCTGAGCCTTTGCACACTGCAGTCTTAATTTGTCAGCTGTCTGTGCTCTGGTGCTGTTCTGTGGTAGTACAAGAAAGCCCATTTCCAAGACTTTGTACATATGTGTTCAAGTCCAGTCTTCAAAGTATTGGCCAATTTGTGCAGGCTCTGCACATCATTTCATAGCTCCTACTTGGATATGATTCTTAAGGCTTCATTGATTTGAAAAATTGAGAATCTCTCCTCCCTCCAGTGGAAAATTGTTAAACCAGAATATAGTTAAAGAATATTTTCAAGGGGAAAGAAATAGAAAATGAGCTACCTAACAAGTAAGATCTAAACTGGACGTTACAGTTTGATTCTTTCTTTTGGGGGTGGACAGAATGAAGAGAATTGAAACAGGGTCTCACACAGCCCAGGCTATTCCAAAAACATGCTATATTGTAGCCAAAACCGGCCTTGAACTCCCCATTCTTCCTTCACTTCCCAAGTATTGAAATTATATGCATATCACTGTGCCCGGGTCACTTTGACTCTGAAGACTAAAAATTACATTTCCCCATCTAATGAGAAAAATACAGCATTGTTCTATGAATACACTAGCTTAATTGCTTGGTGACTATTAAAGAATTCAATTGCCAGTGGGAACTGAGAGCCTCACCTCTGCACCAAACCGCCAGGACATTTTCTCTTCGTATTCATGGTCTGAGCTAGCCTGTGTGTAGTTTTACACTAATGCTCAGATACTATGGGTAGCAAAGAACACTTGTAACCAGAACTACCTCTTCACCTGTACATTCGATGGCTGGGTTCCCAAAATGTAATTTTTAAGGAAGGTATTGATTTCTACTTTTTTCTGAAAATCAATATTCATAGCATTCACTAACTATAGCCTGAGAGTTAGAATTAGGAAGTGGGCTATCTATTTTATTCTATTTATTTCTGGACAGTCATTTTCTATATACCAGTGTCCTTCTTCTGCAAAATTAAAAAGAAAAAAAAATAACTCTTACAAAACAAAAAGAGGAAGAGGAAAGCTTCTGTTTCCGGAGCACTTGACCTTGCACAGCATTTTATATATTGCTTAGCCTTTAATTATTTGTGGTAAGCCTTCAAAGGATATTAATGAAACCCTGTGATCTCATTAATTAAAAAGGAATCACGTCAGCTTTACTTATAGTCCATTGTTATAGATACTAGCATACAGCACATGATGCCAAAACACACAAACGTGCTCGCATGCACACACGCACGTATGCACGCTCACACCTGCACGTGTGGCAAGCTACTGCCTTGTCACAAGTTCCAAAGTTTACTTTATGATTTACTTTGAAAATCTCACTGTCCCGTAAGTTCTAATGTACCAAGATATTGTGTCCCTATGTTAACATACTTCTAGCTACTTCAGTTGAGACAGCCAGCCCAGCAAGGAAGAAAACTATGACTTAAGACATAATTCTGTAATCAATACATGGTCAGACGAGAGATTGCTTGGCAATTTTCTGAAGCAAACTTTGGCTTAATTTTAAATTTTTCATTTTGACAAATTAATGCTACAGGCAAACTGGTAGTGTTGCTTTTCTTTCAATTTTATACTTGGTTATGAATCCTTGAATCATATTAAAATATAATTCACATGAAGTTCTTTTAAACAGAAACACTAGTTGGGAATCAATATGCAATCTTGTTAAAATAGTATGTGTCCTTTTAATGGTTCTCCAACTAATATCCATTGATTGTTACAAGGTAATATGAAAGAAAATTACATCAAAAATGTAGTTAATACAAAGGGTTTGAAACAAGAATCTAAAGAGAAAATAACTCAAGGATATAGAATAGGTACTATTTTTAAGTTACCGTTAAATCTCAAAACTCGCTGTGACTCTTCCAAAGAAAACATGATCAGAAATTTAAGAATTACTAAAAGTTAAGCACCCTTTCACCAGGGCTCTTCTTCTTTCCTTTCTTCCTTCCTTTTTACCTTCCTTCCTTCCTTCTTTTCTTCCATCCTTTTTTCTTTCAACTACATTTTAATTTTATTTAAAAACAACAACAAACTTTAAAAATAATGCAAACAAAGTAATTTGTAATTTTGGCATACATACAGTGTTAATGCTTTTGTGCCTATTGATAAAATGTTACCAGATTTAATTTTTAAAAAATAGGTAAGCTTGCTATATAGTAAGAGGAAGTTCAAATATGAGCTCAGTCTTTTTCCTGTAGTACTCAGTGGATTAAAAAGCAGTGAAATTTGTCAAAATTACCCAGTAAGCTTTTATTCAGAGCCTACATTTGTGTGATTTGCAAACCCCTCTATGTTTTCCAGGCATATTACTACTGAAGGGGAAATTAAATACCACTTGCCTTTTCCTTTCTGTTAATTTTGATCTGTTTTTAAAAATCAGATACATTAATTAATGTGCTCTGTCTCTTGAGGTTTTGATGATTGTGTCACTTAAGAACTGGCTTCTGGGTCTTGAGAGCTTTGGTTTATTTAATTAAGACCCAGGAATTTTCATTTGTTTAAATTCTCAGTGCAATTGTCTCTCAAACATATTAAATGTTTGCCTTTGACAGCACAGATTCTAAGCAAAAGTCACTGTTTGATCAATAATTCAGTTTTAATTTGAAGTGTATTCCATAAAAATGCTGAGAGCATTAAGTTGTATTGACATGAGAAAGGATTTAACATCCATTCCATATGTTTCCTCCACACATTAGTGACTATTTTGAATAGAGATTTTGTTGACGTTTTCTAATATATAGTCACATTCTTAACACCTAGGAACTTGAGCATCACTTCTTGTTTTCATTAACCTTGATTGTCTATCCTGTTTATTTGTACTGCTGATTTCCTATCTCCCTCGTGTTTTGTCAACTGCGGTTATCCTTGTAAGACTTCAATTGGTGGACTAATACTTCTAAAATTTATAGCAAAGTGCGTGGGGTCAAACAAGTTATAGTCACTGTTCTAATATAAAACAGCCCTGCAAAAGGAAAATTAATGTTAACATGTTTCTTTGTTTTCATACATTCTAGTGTCACCCATTTTATAACTCAGAAGGTTTTTGTCTTGTATTTCTATTATGGTCTAGTTAGGTAAGTTCTTTCAATTGAACCCCAAATTAAGTAATAAGTATGCAAAAATCAATTTAGTTTAGTGTAAAAATCAAAAATAATTGAAAATATAAGCACTAAAACTTTGAGAGAAAAAAATATTAGTTTCAGGTGTTCATAAAATAAAAATAACTCTATTCTGCATGTTATGAATTCAATACATTTTCTATAAACTAATTAGCTGAGTTGTTTGTTTGTTGGGTAGTTGATTTCCTGAGACAGGGTTTCTCTGTGTAGCCCTGGCTATCCTGAAACGGGCTAGCCTGGATTTTAGAGGTTCATTTGCTTCTGCCTTCTGATTGCTAGCCTTAACGGCATGTGACACCATACCCAACTTAGTTGATCCATTTTTAAGTATAAAATTCATCATTAATAGAAAACTAAAAGAATATAAATCCTATATTGAGACTATACAAAAAAAACTAAAAAAGAATAAACCAAAAAAAAAACCCTCAATAATCTAATTGATAACTGGGCAAACAAATTAGACAGCTCTGAAAAGTACAATTTGCCAATAGATATTAGATTAAAAGATTTTACATTCATGGCCGCTAAAGGATTGAAAGCCAAGACTACATTAGGATTCTTTTCTATCCTAGTGAGAATGGCTGTTATTAAGAAACCAAAAAAATAAATTCTCATGAGTGCAAGGGAAAAGAAATCTTAGAGAAAGGTAGTAGGGATGCAAACTAGTTTAGTCACTGTGAAAATCAGAACAATGATTCCTCAATGAACCAAAAACACAGCCACTAAAGGATGCGACTGTACTATCTTTTAGGTTTGCATTCAATGAAATCCATGATAAGATAAAACAGAGATAGTTCACTGCCATTTTTATTACAGCACTATACCCAACAATTAAATTGTAGATTCAGTTCATATATCCATCAAAACATGAACAGATAGAGGAAATAAAATGTAAATCTATGTTGGAGGACAGGGACCAGTTTGTCCTGGCCGCCCTACTAGCTTAGCCCCAAAATAACTACACAGAAACTGTATTCATTAAATCACTGCTTGGCCCATTAGTTCTAGCTTCTTATTGGCTAACTCTTACATTAATTTAACCCATTTTCTATTAATCTGTATATTGCCACGTGGCAGTGGCTTATACGGAAAGATTAGGCATGTCTAATTCTGGTGGCTCCATGGTGTCTCTTCCCTACTTCTTCTTTTCTCGTCCCAATATTCAGTTCTGCCTTCCCCACCAACCTAAATTCTGCACTATCAACTAAACCAAGGCAGTTTCTTTATTCATTATCCAATGAAAGCAACACACAAACAGAAGGACCTCCTACACCAAATCTAGATGTTATTACTCATTCATTCAGGCAAAAAAAAAAATGTGACTGCAGAAAATGAAAAACAAAAGATCATCATGTTAAGCAAAATAAGATAGGCAGAGAAAGATTGATGATATGTTTTTTTCATATATCTGGTATCTGTACTTAAAAGTCTAAGGTTTGAAGGCATAGAGGGTACTATTTAGAAAAAGTGGCCAGTGGGGCCCATACAGAAGGTGACGATGGGGATAAATAAGATCAAATTCCATAATATAGTTGTATGAGAGTGTCACAATGGAAGTTTCTATTATATTGAACAATGAATATGCACTAAGAAAAGCAAAATCATTTTAAGACATCATTCCTAAACTTTTAATCAAGTGTCCCTGAAATTACCTTTAAAATTTATTTAAAGAACTTTCTATAAAATCTCTGTCCTCCATCTCAAGTTCCAAATTGAAAGGATTTTCTCATATTTTCATAATTTTATAAGGTGAGACAAGAGATAGACATTGGTTTATTTAGGAAATTGGCTTGTGTACATCACTACATAGTTGTCTCATTATTTATCACTGCATTTCTTACACTTCTTGTGCCTAAGAATTCCTTCAGTGTTTGTTAAAATATATAGACCAATGGAATTTTCCCTGGAGATTCTGGGAGCTTCTTAAGCCTCGAAATGTATGTTTCAAATAAAAACCTTTGTGATTTGGATTCATATGCAGTAACGTCCTCAAGTAATGAGTCAGAGGCCTTCAACTTAGTAAATAGAAAGTACAATTGTAATCAACTAGAAATAACATATCCTAATTAGAACAGTAGCCTATATTTACCATCAAATCCATATTCACTTCATAAAATCCAGAGAACATTGAAGATGTGTAATTCAATGGAGTTTTAATTACTTAAAACAATATTTGAAGTCATAAAGCAAAAAATTGAATCCGTATTCTATGTAGTATACTTTTTTCATAGATCATATGTGCCCTTTATCTCTTCCGGTATACTTAAACCTTTTTCTACTTAATTTTAGAGCAACCATCTAAACCTGAAATTGTAAACAAAGCACCATATCTTGAAACAGAGAAGCTACAAAAGGTGAGAACTTGTTTGTATTAATGGCTTTACTCGATTTAGATGCCCTATGACCAGACAAACAGTATTTGCTTGCTTTTATGGAGTTCACAACTTCAGGTTCAATCAGAGAACACAGGAAGTCATAGTGGGAACAGTGTAACCACTGTCCATTAGCAGGTGTGCTTATTTCTCAAGAAAAGAGTCTTTCGGATGTGGATGTTGATATAGAGTTTGAAAAAATAAAAAGTGATTTTTCTCCATGCCAACATTGAGAAAAGCTTTCAAACGAAATGAAATCATGGGATATGAAGAGTGTGGTCTTTTTGGTAAACATCAATCTTTGGTGTTTCAGAAATTTGGGTGCTAAAATTCAAAGCAAGAGAGAACATTAGAAGATAAATCTGGAAAGGTAAAATGTTCTGAGATTAACCAAGACTCTTGTAATATTTAGACTTTGTTCTATTAATGTAAACTACTCTAGGTGTGAAGTACACAGTGAGAGACAAAAGAAATAAACAATCACATTATCACAGGTGTGGAAGGAAATAGAACTGGTAGGCAGGCAAAATAGAGTTCCACATGTAAGCACATCAATTGGATAATAATCTCATCCTAATTAACTAAAATACCTCAATATTCCTTTGTGTTTGTGGGGGCAGGTAAGATTAAGTTTTTTGAATTTTATTTAATTTTACTGCCCAGTGTTTGATAAACATTGAATAATTTAGTTAAAACTCACTTGAAGACTGAGCTGAGGATTATGGAATATGGTGAGTACTTATACTTTGAAATGAAAATGAAATTGGAGAGGTGCCACACTTTAACACTAAATGTTTCTTGCATTTGAAAATCTATGAACCACAGCAATAATCAATATTAATATAGTTATAAAGTTATTTAGTTAATACCAAAAATGAATAGCATCAAAACAAATTTGGTAATGCCTACTGGATATGTTTTATGTATAGTGGAAAGCTTTATTGTGGATTTTAAAATTGGTAGGACTATAATTTTTCATATGAATTATTTTTATTCAAGATTCGAAGGGTAGTTTCTTAGTCAAAAATGGAAAATAAATTGTTTAAGACACTTTATTTCCTGAAGAATCTGAGGCTTCCATGAAATAAGGATTTGGAACTGTTTGAAATGAGGAAATTTTCTTTTTCAATTTTCAGTTAGGTGACTGCATTTCAAGGGACAGTTACCCAGATGGCAACATCACGTGGTACAGGAATGGGAAAGTTCTGCAACCCCTTTTAGGAGGTGAGTCTGAGTCAAGCAATGAATGCCCATGGCCTTTCTGTATATTATACAGGCTGCTCACTTTATGAGCTGTCTGGAACTGAACATGCTGTCTCCCCTTCTCTATCTACAACTTACACTCCAGTTACACTAAGAGCCTCTTAACTCATTCAGTGATTAGACACCATTTTATCACCGGTGTGGAAGAACTAGGAGCCGAAAGCAGTATCTCTATATATGGCATGTTCTAAAAGTTAATTAAGTTGAGTGGGAGATAGAATTTCAGGATTCTATTTTTGCCTATACCTCTGATTCACGGGTTTAAAATGACATCTTACCTTGTTGAGTGTCAATTTTCTCTCCTGTTAAAGACAATTAGTAGGACAAACTTACCTCTGAAATGTGCTGGGACATTTACTTATGGATTGAGGCTTTCCAGTGTCAGCTTTTATCATTGGTGTTCTTTACTTTCTTTAGAGGTGGCCATACTTTTGAAAAATGAAATTGACCCAGTTACTCAGTTGTATACCATGACTTCATCCTTGGAGTATAAGACAACCAAGGCTGACATCCAAATGCCATTCACTTGTTCTGTGACATATTACGGACCCTCTGGCCAGAAGACAATTCATTCGGAACAAGCAGTCTTTGATATTTACTGTAAGTAACTGAATATACAATTATGTAATTGTAATGTATTAGAAATAATATTTAAAAACTTTTAATCCTTGAAGTTCTGATTCAATTCTTCTTAATATTCTGCTGTCAATCCTCACCCCCAAACTGTTATGTGCAAATAATCTCCTTTTCCTTGGAAAGCATGTAGAAAAAAATGCTTACCACTTAACAATAGACTCCACTTTTCCACACATTATTAATTAATATGTGTTCTGTACTCTATGAGGTGTTATGTTCTTTAAAGGTTTGATCTCTAATTTGATCAATTCCTTCCAATACTCTTCAGTCATAGAATATTGACATGTGTTTTATAGGAATTCCTAATTCCTACTGGTCATTTTCTTAAAAAAGGATGGGTAAATACTGCCTTATGACTGACTAGCTTCCTAAGTTTAAAAATCACCAAAACAACTATTAAGACGTGGGAAGGTGGCTTCAGAAGGAACTCGCATGTATGTGAGTACCATGTATAAAGATGGGCAGCTGGATGAATCCTTGGATGCATGAAAATGACACAATAATTCCATGTGTGTATGGGGAGTGTTTGGCAATGAGAAGACAGCACGGGCCTCTTGATGATGCCACAAAGTAGTGCATTCAAAGAGGTTGTTCTTCTAGCTGAGGATCAAGACACATCAAAAGGAAATTGTCAGTGTGAGATTGCAAGTGATAAATGTCATGGGAACAGACTGGCAAGTCCTGAAAGGTCATGTGTTCCAGGACAGTGATTTTGGAACTCTTGAACACATTAGTAGAATACGAAGGAGTTGCTAGAACACAGATTACTGAACATCACTCAAGTAAAAAGATCCAGTGGATGTAAAGAGGTGCTTCCCGGTGAACTTATCTAAAAAATGATATGGTAATATTATTGTTAATAATCTATTGAGAATATCTGACAAGCCATTGATGTAGGGAGCCTTCAGAATCAGAGGAAAAATGATAGGAGAGGACATGCAAGAAAGAAGTGGATGAAAGACTCCAACCTGAGAGAGCCTGAGTAAGATGTATTAGTCCTCCTTCTCTTTAGTTTTTGTGTTCACCTTATTTCTGCCTCTGGTACTGACTTCACACAACCATTCCTGGTTCCCTGTGCTTTCTGCAATGATCACTAAAATGCTATTCCTGGCTACTTACTTACTTTTCTCTCCTCACCCTCAACAAAATGCTCATCAAGCTGCCATCGGAAGTCTCTTCCTAAAATCTGCATCCTCCCTGTGACCAAACTTCTTCACCGACACCTCTGTATGCTCAAATTCATCTTCATGCTCTTGGTTGCTGTATTCCCTAAGTCTGTTTCAGCCACAGTCATGTACTATGCGTCAACCTTCATCATCACACATTCTTTTATACTGACCACATTCCTCTGCGAGAATACAATTCCCATGCATTCCTGTGTGTTATTATTGTGTGGTCTTTATCATATAGCAAGCCCCTACTTATTCTACAAAACATGGTTCTAGAAGGAAACCATCTTGGAAGATTCCCAGACTCTTAACATCTAGGTTTTATTTTTCCTGCAATGTCTAATGTTACAGTCTAAATGGTTAGATTTGGTTTTCTCATAAATAGAGTAAATTTGCTAAAGCAAAAAGCATGGCATTTCTCAACATTATAATTTTTACACATTACTTATAACATATTCATACTAAACTAATAAATCTTTGGGTAGAAGGATAAGTGAATAAATAGGTATGTGGAAAAAATTAATAGACTAATTTTGTAGGGGTTCATGTAAGTGGTGAAATAAAACTATCTCACTTGATGTAAATTCTCGATAACCATGTGTAGTAAATTAAGGAATGCTCTTTTCAAATACTGAAGTGTAGAAAATGTATGAAGGATTTTGAATATCATTATAATAATCACATGATTATCTTTGAAACCCAATTTAGAGAAAATAGCTATGAAAGAGTTGAAAGGGAAAGAAAGGCTCAAGGTGAAGGAACAAATGAGATCTGATAGCATTATTTCTGCTATAGGTTAATTAGGGCATAGACAAGGAAAGTTAAGTGTGACTAGAAGGGAAGAATCAAATGTAAGCAATATTAATGCATGAATCACTGAGACTTAGTACTAGAGTGGATTAAAGGAGGCAAAGCAGCAAGTCAGGATAATGGAGAAAATGATGACTTACTAATAAACAGAGAAAATCCAAAGACTGGGCCAAAAGAACAAGTGATCCTCAGTTTGTTAAGCATACAAGCAGCCCAGAAAGCTACTGTAAAAGTGCAAATGTGTTACAATAATCCTCTGATCAAGCTTCAGTTCTTTGTCTTTCTAGTACAGACGAAATTGAAAAGAGTTACAAAGGAAGGACTTTGAAATAGAAGAGGAAGTCAGATACATCATGGTCCTGGCTGTTCTAACATCAGCCTTGATCAGAGATGTGCCAATGCTCCTTTCTGAGAGAGGGTCACATCAAAGTGTGAACCTGACACACATTACAAAAGAAGTTGTGATGAGCCCCACTATTTTATGCAACTGAGGTATACCAACAAATAAAAGAAAAGGAAAAAGAGAGAGAAGTGGGTACAGGATGAAAACCAAAAATGGCGACTGCCAGTGAGATGCTAAAAGCAAGTTTTATTTGCTTCTTCCACTCTACTGAGAACTGCTGGTTGGAGAACTACCTGCAACAAATCTAGAAATAAACACATGCAACGAACCTAAAACAGTGTGCAAACCTCACTTTTAGTCTCAGGACTTAGTGATGCTCAGATGCTCATATATAGATCAGTATCAGAGGCAATCAACAACAGCAGTTCTAATTTTTCTTCTGCATTTAACTTAAATGACTGCAAGAAATGGAGGGGGGGCTTCTCAAACTACAACTTATTAGTTTTACTTTATTAGCTAATAATAAAATGCTTCTTTGTAGAGTATTCTGTTCATAAATCTTTTTAATATGTTTTTGAGCTATATATGTTTCTTCACTCCCTTCTCTTCTTTCCCCCTTCCTTTCTACCCTCTCCCATGATCCCCACACTTCCCATTTCCTCAGGAGATCTTATCTTTTTCTACTTCCTATGTAGAGTAGATTTATGTATGTCTCTCTTAGAGTCCTCATTGTTGTCTAGGTTCTCTGGAGTTGTGAATTGTAGGCTGATTTTTCTTTGTTTTATGTCTAAAGACACTTATGAGTGAGTACATGTTCTATTTGTCTTTCTGGTTCTTGATTGCTTCACTCAATGTGACGTTTTCTAGATCCATTTATGGTGTGGGAGAATTATCTGTATTCTGTCAATCATGTTATAAATAAACACTGATTGGCCAGGCAGCAAATATAGGCAGGAAAACCAGACAGGAAATAGAAATGATGTAATGAGAACAGGAGAATTCTGGGAAGGAGGAAGTTGATTCCACCCACTCCTGCCCAGGCCACCGAAGCAGCAGGATGTGAGCCACATGGCTAACATAGATCAGAAAAATGGGTTAATCAAGATGTGAGAGTTAGCCAGTGAGAAGCTGGAGCTAATGGGCCAATCAGCTTATAACCTATAGAGATCTCTGTTTGATTTTTCTCTGGGACTAAACATCTGGGGAACTAGGCAGGACAAAAACCCAAACAAACAAGCAAGCCGGCCTCCAAACATGTTACACATTTATTTGCTTGCAAATTTCAAGATGTCAATAGTTTTTCCACTGTGCTCCATTGTGTAAATGTACAATTTTTTTCTTTATCCATTCTTTTTTTTAATATTTATTTATTTATTATGTATACAATATTCTGTCTGTGTGTATGCCTGCAGGCCAGAAGAGGGCACCAGACCCCATTACAGATGGTTGTGAGCCACCATGTGGTTGCTGGGAATTGAACTCAGGACCTTTGAAAGAGCAGGCAATGCTCTTAACCTCTGAGCCATCTCTCCAGCCCTCTTTATCCATTCTTAAGTTGAAGGACATTTAGGTTGTTCCCAGGTTCTGGTTATTACAAACAATGCTTCTATGAACACAGCTGACCACATGTCCTTATGGTATAATTGAGCATCCTTCCAAAAGTGGTATTGCTGGGTCTCGAGGTCATGAATTTTAAAACAGGAAGATAACTCAATCATTATTCATTTTTGTCTATCTTCCTCAAAATTCATCCTTCATGGCATTATCCAACTATGTAAAGCATGGATGTTAAAAAGTCAATCATGTTTAAAGCCACCACCACTTCCTTTCACTTTCTACTTACTGGATAATGTTCTACTATGTGAAATATTTAATTCACTTGGCATTCGACTGTTGGGTAGTCCTATGTGTTAAAAAAAATACTCAATACCTATGTTTTATCTGCAGAAATTAACCACTGTATAATAATAGTTATGTCTTGTTTTAAAGAACAGAATAGAATAACAATATTTATGGACCATAAAACAATTTCAATCTGTGTTCTTCACTGTCTCTATCTTCTGTCTCTGTGTCTGTCCTCTGCCTCTGTCTCTCTGTCTTTCTGTCTGTGTGTTTGTGTGTGTTCATGGAATTAATTTTTTTAAGTAGATCTGGCCTCTTTCATGCTAAAAAATACTCCTGGTGTTGTTTAGCTCATGTCTCTTCATTTTACTTTTATTATTGTATAAGAAGGGCGTGATGGTATCCAGTAGCTTTAGTGGCTTTGCTATTCGATTTAGTCTTTCCAAGCTATAAGATTCATATAACACCATTCAATTTCCTTATAATGAAGTCACACGGTGAGATTGTTCTACTGGTCTTTTACACATAAAATAATTACAGTCATTGCCACCTCAGTTAAAGACATTTTGCTAAGAAGAAATTGATTTTTTTTTTTTATGTAACACGGTTCTTTGTAGTTTGCTCTAACTAAGATTAGTACTTGGTATAGCAAGTGGCTATTAACTTCAATCCCTCTATAAAAAGATACATTTAAGTAATTACCATTACTAGCTTCTCAAGAAAATTGTGTATAATTTAGTCATTTACATTGTATGCACAGAGTAATTTGGTACTTGACAAAAATGGTTAACTTCTGCTTGTGACTCCTGCAGATCCCACAGAGCAGGTGACAATACAAGTGCTGCCACCAAAAACTGCCATCAAAGAAGGAGACAACATCACTCTTCAGTGCTTGGGCAACGGCAACCCACCTCCTGAGGAGTTCATGTTTTACTTACCAGTAAGTGCTTAAGCATCGGTTGAACTTGACGACTATCATTTTGTCCTATTGTCTGGCTTCTAACTGGCATGAACAATTGCGTGTACTTGGGTAGCTAAAGTGAGAAGAACGGGTTATTCTTGGGAATAGAAAACACAAAACACCACCTGTAGAATTCCGTTGAAAGCTTTTGTAGCCCCATCCCCTGTCCTTTCTTCTTTTCCTTCTTGATGTTTAGAGAGTTCAGATGTAAAGAGGAAAAAGAGGCAACCACAGGAAACCATAGTTGCAGAAACTCAGGGTGTAATAAACCAAATAAGACACAAAATCTGCCCTTCAGAAGTAGATCATTGTAAAATCAAAAGACATGATTGCAAGTGGTCTAATGTGAATGAAGACCCATCCACCCGCAAGCTGCGCTGGACATGCTCAGATCTCTTAAAGCAAAGACAGTTCTGTTGTTTAGTTTAGCGAGATTGGTAGAATAATCCTGTGGATTCCTTATCACAGTACTTCTCATAGCTGAAAGTAATGGTCTGCATCCAGGATACTTTAGGAAATTTCTTTAAATATTTTCATGCATCGTGATTTGGAGCCTAACTGGAAGATAAGTGTTTTCACCACCTCCTTACTGAGGAAACCTATATGCTACCAAATAGTGCATTTATTTAGGAAAAACTGCACTAGTGAGATTACTATGAGTTTCCTCACAGCCTGGCTGGTGGTATTTCACAGTATCACCCACTGCATTACTGAGAACATCTGTACAAGAAGCTTCTCATAAAAGTAAATGTTGGCAGATAGCATTGTTTCTCCTATTAAATTTATATACTACCATTTTCTCATTTACAAATACAAGTTTTGAAACCAACTTTCTACTTTGACTATGGGGGATTTTGGAGCCTAACTTGTGTTCTGTCTTTAGAAATATGTCTGTTGATTGTCTCAGTTGCTGTTAGCATATACTCTTGCCCTCTCTATATTTGCTCTCCTCTGATTGATTCCTTTCTTTTGTTCATCTTCCTCCTTGATGCTCTTGCTCTTTTGTTGCTTTTCATTCTTCTCCCTGATTCCTTCATTTCTGTCTATCATTGTAATTTGGATAAATGACTGGCTTTCTCATCTGCTTGTTTGCTCTCTCTCTCTCTCGCTCTCTCTCTCTGAATGAAACTAATAGCCTTGCACATGCCAGGCAAGCTCCCTGCCACTAAGATACATCTCCATTCTTCAGTTCATTGAGACAGTCTCACTATATAGCCCAGTCTCTCCTCAAACTTGCAATCCTGCTCCCAACACCTGAATGCTGCAAGTAAAGGTGTATATCCCAAGACCCAGTTCATGTTTTCTTTAAGAATTCCTCTAATATATTTATTGGTGTATATATAGGGGGAAATGCGTATATAAAAACACTGCTTTAAAATTCAAACTGAAGCTATGCTCAAAAAAATAAATATCAATAAAATATAAAATATTCCTTCAAAATTTAGTGCCAAGCTACTAAATGTTTCTCGGATGTTTGTAGAACAAATTTAAATCATTTTTGTCTAATCAAAAACTTTGGTCACTTTTTTCTCATATCTGAGAAAATTGTACCATCCTCAAGAATTATAATCGTTCTCATTGTTGCTACCAAGTGTAACCTTCTGACATTTTGCCTCCATCCAAAGGGACAGCCTGAGGGAATAAGAAGCTCAAATACTTACACACTGACAGATGTGAGGCGCAATGCCACAGGAGACTACAAATGCTCGCTCATCGACCAAAAAAGCATGATTGCTTCAACAGCCATCACAGTTCACTGTAAGTCACCTCCTCCGAACCTGCTGCACCTCAAAGGCATCTGATAATATTACCTAGCTAACTTTTCTAAGTGCAGACTTATATTTCTTAAGCAGTTTGGTTTCCATTCGACACTGAATCTTGTGTGAGTCTGAGAACTGCAAAGTTGTCGATGATAAAATCCTTTTTCTAAATGCCTTCAGTTTGTTGTAACACTAAGTAATTTGGATATGATCTTTAAATAACTCATTATATATTGAAATATATGTATACTGAATATATAAATATATACGTATAATATGCATAATTTATTTCATGCAGTTCTGGAGATGGAACCCAGGGCTTTGTACATGCTAAGTAAGCATTCTGCTACTGAGCTAAACCCCTAAGCTCTCTTTAGATATTCTTGATATTAACAAGATTTGCATTTTACCAGGAAGAATGTAGATTATATATCTCATTTTTAAATTACCGAATAATATTAGCACTCAGATCCAGGCAATACGAAGTTACTACATATTCAGCACTGGGAGATGAAGTAGAGGTGACTAAGAGCTAAAGCGTAATAAATTGTTGGAAAGTTAACCTCTTCAAAAATCACCTTGAGTGACACCTTTTATTAAATTTTAATCTACTTGAAGGACTCCAGAGGCTACAAAATTATATTTAGTCCCAAAGAATACTATAGGGAAAAAGATCCATTAAGAACAGCCATGTGGAGAGCTGGGAAATGGCTTAGTGGTTAAGAGCACTTCTTGTTCTTGCAGATAACCCGGGTTCAGTTCCCTAGCACTCAAATGGAGGCTCAAGTATTTATAACTCCAGTGCTGAGGTCCCAATGCCTTCTTCTAACCTCAGAGGTTACCAGTCACACACATGTCTGACATACATACATGCAAGCAAGAATCTCATCAACACAAAATAATGAAATAAAGAAATCTTCCAAAAATGAAAAGACCAGCCATGAAACTTCAGTGACTTCTTTTTTATATAAATCACAAAAATTGATATTGCTCACGTATCAGATGCTTCTTAAAAGTAATGATTTTTTTTATTGACACTGCCACATATTTTAGAATAGCAGTGCCTCTTGTTTAGGGATGTGTGAAAGGCTGAATGAACTTTTCAGACAACAATGTAATGAGAAAGATTTCTCCTAGAAATGATCTGCCATAGTCCTACAGAGCACGAGGTGACTTGGCTTTGTTTTGTTTTGTGAATGAGATTTGGCAGTAGTGAAGACAGGGTACTGAAGAGTAACAGAGAGAATGGCCTGGAGTCTAGTATAGGGGTTTCTGCAGCACAGGGATTTTGAGGAACTCAAAACATCTGCAAGCTTTAAGCACAGGACCTAGGCTGTCCACCTTGACCACATTCCCTGAAAGCAAACACCAAGAATTTGTCAAAAAGCATCACTAGAGAACAATGTGGAGGACCTGGAGCTCACAAACAGTCAGAATGGAATTTGCTTAGACAGAGGAAAGGAAGAAAACAAAGTCAAAAAAATTTAAAAGAAACTGCTCTAAGCCCATGCTGCTGTGTCCTCAATTTACAATGTTTGGAAAACATACAGGTAAGGAACTGAAGCTGGGAGGGAGACACAGGAGGGCTCAATGGGGAATAATACAACCATATGGTGGCTTTTCATGCCTGAGGAGACCTGATGATAACAGTGAAGTACTGAAAACTGTTCGCAGCCAAGACCTTTCTTTGTTTCTCTGTCCTCATGCTCCGAACAATGGTACTGTTTTTCCCCTCTCTGTGGGCCAGTCACTCATGGGACCACTTATCTAACTCCGTTCTATGATGGAAATTAAAAGAACACAGCCTACAAATACAATACCTGTGAAGAGTCATCTGATATCCCTGTCAATCATACTTTGGGACTAGTTTCCGATATTCCAGTTCCTTAGACTTGTGCTTATGGTTGAGAGATGTTAGGTACACAGACACACAGAGTCCTTAGAGGGGAGAGCTGTTCTGTGTATGGTATGTAGAATAGGCAGGGAGGGCTGGACTACAGACTACAAGGATGAAGACATGGTGGCAGCCACATCATACCTCAATGATACTTTATAGCAGGAAGGAAACTCAAACAAAGTATGAGGAAGGGTAATTGCATTTGGTGCATTTTATTATTCTAATGCATTCTTGTTTTCATAGATAGACTGGAACATTGGTCTCAGGGTCTGAGCATCTTCTTAAGGGCTAAAGAATGATTATACTCATCATCATGTTATTCTACAGGATATTCTAACATGAAAATTATATTTTGCCCTTTTATCTTTGGCTCCTTGTTTCACAAAGGTGGGATTTGTTTCCCTTTCAAACACAATTAAGCAAAATGTTAGTGGAGAAGCAAGATCCATATACGCACAGGGATGCAGACCAGACCTCACAAGGACACCATATTCCAACAGTCCTGAGTTACTGTTAAAACAGTGGCTCTTCCTCTGCCAGATCTGACAGAGATGCTTCATTGGAGCATTCGAAGTCAATTTTATCCTTTAAAATCATGTGTCTTCTCAATGACAACCTCTTGACTCTACTGACAAAGGCTCCCAAGTTTCCCTTCCTTTAGTTTTCAAACAAACATTCTAATGAAACCACTTTTCTACAAGACAGCAGAGCTATTAACATTAGCATAAAGTAGAAAATATGTGATTCCATCACTCATTTATTAACCATGTCAAAGAGTCTTGATATGCCAGGTCCTGTGGATAGGCCAGAGGAAATCAAGAAATGAACATCACTCTTATGATGTGTACTACTTTATAGCAAAGACAACCACTAAAAATGGCATTGTTGGGGTTGAGGAAATACCTGAGTCAGTACATTACCTAATCATGAGGACTTGAGTTCTAGTCTCCAGCAATCAAATAAAAAGCCATCTCTAGGTAGAAGTCTGCAAGCCAAGAAATGGGGAGGAAATATAGGGTGGGGAGATAGAGACCACCAGATCTCTGGAGCTCTTTGGCCCCCCAGTGTAGGCAAATTGATGATTTTCAGGTTCATGATTAAAGACTATCTTTAAAAATAAAAATGGAGAAATATAGGAAGACAGCTGACATTGACGTCTGGCCTCTATATACCTGCACCTAAGTACATAATACCCATATGCGCATGTACACACACACCAACAAGTTATTACCATATCCATACATCATGCATATTCCTTTTAAAGAATGACACAGAAAATGATTGGCAAACTGTAATGAAATCATAAAAGAGAGACAAAATGCACAAAAGAACTCCTGGTCTAAACTTAACTCTATAGTTAGATATACATTGTATGTATGAGTTACAAACATTAGTACTAAATTACTCAACACTGAGCAGCCTGATGAGCTATCTCACCTTTTGGGTTTTGTCCACATGGAAAGGATTATGCTGTGTCCTCACCTACCAAAGCACTTAATTATCAAGGAGACTACAACAGTGTCTTATACAAAGCCCCTCTTCTTTGAAATAAGTTTGATTTAGTTCTCTTTACTCCTGCAAGTGTTTACTTATGCTATGGCTTAGTAGTAGTTCAACAGGTAATTACGGAGACCTGAATGTATAATAGATTTGTTACTGGGTTCTGACGTCATAACTAATGCACTGAAGTGGAGTGTGTAGTACCGATGACTTGTTGTCAAGTCATCATTGTGTATGGATCTTCCATTGGTGCCTAGAACATAGGAGCTTTAGGACAGTATATGTTCAATTGAATTGAATTTTCTTCCTACAAATAATATTATAAGTTTTATATTTAAGAAATCATTTTTCCATCTGAAAGACTCTACATACTTAGACATGCTTATCCTTGCATTTTTAAGATTATCTGTTGAAAGAGTCCCTAATAATAAGTCTTATTCAAAATTTCAACTGCATGGAAAATGGAATCGCATTTCAAAAATAATTCAACTATTTGTCAATTTTCTCTGAGAAACATTTGCACTATCTCATAGTTTTCCCATTTATCACCTGCTGTCTAAATATATGTGATTTTCCACTGCAATGCCTTATCAACTGCTTTTTGTGTTTACCTACTCATTCTTCTTTCCTTCCTGAAGTGAGCTGATTTTTTTCTTAAGGTGATAAGTTCCACCAGAAATATTTACGTGAACCCCAAACATCAATTACGTTAACTAAAAATCAGTGCATATTCAGTTCAGTCGTCCATGTGTTTGTCCAAGTTGGCATCAATGCTGGCTTGTAAGGCTAAGCAGAATCTTCTGCAGTCCAGTTGTCTTACACGCATAAGTCAGTTCTGATATTCAAGTATGCTAGAAGAAAAATGATTTTTATTCTTATGTTTACTATATTGCCTTCTTGTAGTTTTCAATTCAAGCAGGTTTTTTTTTTCCTATCTCACAGATTTGGATTTATCCTTAAACCCAAGTGGGGAAGTGACCAAGCAGATCGGCGATGCCCTGCCTGTGTCATGCACAATATCTGCCAGTAGGAATGCGACCGTGGTGTGGATGAAAGTGAGTCCAGATCTTTGCTGCTTCCCTGCTGCTTAGGATGAGTTCTTTTTAGCACCCTTTGTATTTTGCTTTACATTCTAGTGTGCATGTTTATGCCTGGCTTATATGCTCACATCTAGGTGCTATTTCGCACCTCTCCTCTCTAGTGTTTGTCAAACCACAGTAAATTGTAGAGGCACTCAGCTGCACTGTGGCATTGCTAATGGATGGGTTGGAGCTTAGCTTGGTGTGTTGCTTTATGATTATATAATGAAGAGCGATCCACCATGCATGCGCACACACAAGCACATGCAATTATGTACTTTAAGGATGAACATTTTATAGTACATTTTAACTGCCAATATTTTGACATCCTGCCGGGTAGCATCTCTGTGAAAAAATGCAGCCCGTTCACTACTTTTCCCATCATTTATATTGAAATCCAGGCAGATAAATCAGAAAACTTACATGTGAGAGTAGAGGCTCAAGTTCAGACTTTCTGGAGCATGACCATTGTGCTGCAGTTACACCATACTTGCCTTCCCTTTGGTGCTGAGAAAACTTTTCAATCTCTAAAAGCAGGTCCTTCTGAATGATTAGCTTTTTGATACTAAGTGACCCTTTCACCTTTAGACCTTAGGAAGCAACTAGAACACACTATCATCTTTCTTGGGATTTCCTTTGTGAGCTCATATAGTCATGTAACTCTAAGACAAAGACTGTGACTTGGGACTCAGTCATTTCTACATTTGTCGAGTGGGAAAGGAGCATGATAATTGGTGCTTTGAGTCAAGCTTGTCCTTAAAGCAGAAGTCTATGTCCATGGTACCACTGTTTACAACTTTGGCTAGTGTTCCCCAACACTCATCGTAAGCATGGACAAGGTTATGAGAAAATAAATATCCACATAATTTGAAACAGGGGTTAAGATTAGCTTATAATAATCATGCTGATGTGGGATTTTCCTTCGTATGCTGTGAATATGTTTTATTAATGTTAGTTAATTAATAAAGGTCATTTGGGCAATGGCTTAGTAGAGAAAAGACAGGCAGGAAATCAGAACAGAGAGAGAGTGAATAGGTGGAGTCAGAGAAACGCCATGTTGCTGCCGAAGGAGGACACACCAGAACTATACCTGGTAAGCCACAGTCTTGTGGTGATACACAAAATAATAAAAATGACTTAATTTAAGATGTAAGAGCTAGATAAGAGTACACTAGAGTCATTAGCCAAACAGTGTTGTAATTAACATAGTTTCTGTGTGATTATTTGTGTCTAAGCAGTCAGAAAATGAAAGAGCAGTCTCCACCTACATCATGAAGGAATTTTCTTACTAGAACTTCTTCTTGACAAAATATTATTGTATTGTAGTCTAAATGCTAGACTCACTCTCTCTCTCTCTCCCACCCTCCCCTCTCCTCTCTCTGAAAAATTGTCTCACTCACTGACCTCAGACTAGCGGTGTAGACCCAGCTGGGCTCTGACTTCTGTATGCTGGGATTAAAGGCATGTACCTCCACACCCAGGATTCTCCCATTCTTAGAACAGTTTCTTTCACTTTCTCTTAGGCACAATCTTTTCACCGTTTGTTCTTCTCTTGGATAATTACACCACCACTCCTTATCGTCCTTATGTAACATGTATAGTGCTTAATGGTCACAAAGCTAGAAAACGTACAAGCAAGTAGAATAGTCAATGAATTTGAGAACTAAGTCAACTACTTTAAACATTAAATTCAGTTACTCCTATTGGTTGAACCTTAATGTCATTATTGCTCAGCAACATTCTTACTCAATGTTAGTTGATAGGAAATTGAGAAGAAAAAAATTCTAGTGTACAAAACCCTATAATCTTAGACTTTTGTCTTATCTGTTTTTTAACTTAAATTCCTAAAAATATGATTATCTTCTGATGTCAAGTAACTTTTTAAAAAAATTAAATGTTTTTCTTTTTAGAAATTAGAATAGTTGTCTCGAAACAACAAAAAAAAGGAAAAGTAAGAAGCATAAAAAGATTCTGTTACTGAATTTTTCCATATTTTTTATCATTTTATAATGAAACACCAGTGTTGATGGTCATTCAGATCAGATAAGTCTTGAGCATTTATGCCTAGCCCTGTTCCATGAATGGCTTATGAAACAGTCCTAACAGTAAGTAGGGACTGACATTTGAGACTTTTCTCAATATAAACCCATTGCACTATTGATATAGTTACATCCTTCAAACAATTAGATAAGGTAAGAGTAAGAGCCCATTTCCCCATATATATATGGATATATTAGTGTGTGTATGTGTGTTTGTGTTGTGTGTCTGTGTATTCACAATTGTGGGGCTGGAGAGATAGCTCAGTAAGAACTCAATCCCTTTATTCAATGCACAAGGATCTTGTGGTAATCCCCAGCACCCACCAGATATTACTGTGTGTCTGAAACCCCCAACATTGGCGTTCAGAGACAGACTGATTCCTTGAGCTCCTGAGCCAGCCATCCCAGTTGAAAATGCAAGCTTCTGGTTCAGTGAAAGACCCCATCCCAAGTCAATAAGACAGATGATACTAGAGCAAGACAAGGGATGACCTGCTTTGATCCCCATACACTCATACACAGTGTAGTCATCCACACATCTAGGTACATGTACCACAGATTTAAACCGCATCCGTGCACACACACACACGTCACTCACAGTGACTAAAAATAAAAATAAATAGAAACAAAAGCTGTGCCCTCTGAAGTAATGCACTCTGCGTTACAGGATAATATCAGGCTTCGATCAAGCCCATCATTTTCTAGCCTTCATTATCAGGATGCCGGGAACTACGTCTGTGAAACGGCTCTTCAGGAGGTGGAAGGGCTGAAGAAAAGGGAATCACTGACACTCATTGTAGAAGGTAATGAATTGAATCAGCAGCATTTTTTTCTTTAAGAATTTGATATTTTGTCTCTTTTAATATTTCAATTATAACATCTCAATTGTAACAATATTTTAGGAAAACCTCAAATCAAAATGACCAAGAAAACTGACCCCAGTGGCCTGTCTAAAACCATAATTTGCCATGTGGAAGGGTTTCCGAAACCAGCTATCCAGTGGACCATTACTGGCAGTGGAAGCGTCATAAACCAAGCAAGTATTTTTCTTCCTCAGTGCTGCCCCTGGTCCCAAGCTGAGTTTTATTTAGGTAACTGAAGTGTGGGCTGGTTTGGTTACCATATGAAATATGCAACATATTTTCAGAGAAAGTGCTTGCTGACATCTTAATCTTCTCTGAAGGAGAGCGTGCATCAAAGAACACATTTAAATCCCAGGTCCAAGCATTTAATCCCCAAACCACTAAGTTGTGGTATCTGCTTTTAAAAGAATTAATACTGGATGCTTCTCCATGGTCATTAATTCCTGAGGAACGGATAATTAAATCATTAAGGTATATACTTTTCTGCGCCATAAAATGTACAAGTAGCCACCATTAGTTTGCCTGTTTACACATGTTTAAAGGATATAGCTTATTGAATCTGGACTCCAGAGGTAGTGACCCACATAGTCACTGCTTGGAAATACATGGTCCAGTTTGCTGATTAGAGGGCTAGGACCAGAACAAGAATAACCAAATGTGACATCTAGGCTATACATGATGTTAATCTACATGTAATGTCTGTAACCTTTGTAAGATACTCCATTAACCATAAAGATTTTCAGCTTACACATGCTGTGAATATTTTCTTCTTAATACAAAGTCAGACACAGAAAGAGAGAGACAATAAGACAGAGAGAACAAACCAGCCTATTAAAGGGTACAGGGCTTTAATCCCATTAATTAATCTCTTTGGGTGCTACTATAACGTTATTTAAATTTTCTCTGTAGTGGTTCTCATGTCTGCTTAGATCTTTAGAGCCGGTCAAAGAGCCACAGGACATGGACTCTCCATTTAAGGTTTCAGCAGACACATATAAAGCAAAAAGTTGCAAATGAATTTTAAGCTGAAAACTCCACATTCCCCTGTGGAGAAGTGAGCCACTGGTTCAGCTCATATAATATCATTTGCTAAGCATGGTGGATCTGGGCTCTTTGTGAGTCATACAGATATATTTGCATTTGCTCAAGAGCAGAGAGCCCTCAGAGTGGTCACGCTTGAAGCCAATGACTCCTTACTTGATTAAACACATTTTGAGACACTCAGGTAAAAAGTCCATTCCTGGGAGGGCAGGGAGACAAGGAGACCATCACGTCTGAGAAGATGCATGCTTCTTTATTCGGAATAAAGACCCGAATTGCTGACAATGTGAAGAAGTACTTTATAGAATCGGATGCTAAAAGTAACATGCTCAAAGAATATAAATGTTTCCTCCCTGCTCTGCTGTTTTTCCCTCTTGTTCAGTTAAGTGCCATTGAAAAAGAACCTGTAGGTACTGGTAATGCTGATATGGAAAGTAGAAAGAAAGCACACATAAATCTGATGCATAAATGAATATAATAATGTAAAAGGTCATGCTAGAAGGAAGTAAATTTTTTAGAGACTGAAGTAGCAAGCACAAAGACTTGGGGAGAACAGCAGGTACACGTACCACAAGGATAGAAACAATCATGCCATTTTTCATTGTCACAGAGAAGGACTTGCATCTGGCCTCAGGGATGATAGGGTATTTTTCTTGTTCTAAGTCTGAGATGATCCATCCATAATATTGTATTTGCTCCCCCCTCCAAAGCATGATGAACCTACAAGTATACAACCAGGAGGTAGCTCCCGGGAAACAGAGGCTATTGCATACCTACCCTATAGACAGTTACAGTATAGTTAAGAATAAAACCAGGGGAGGAAAATATAGGCCACAGTTCAAGTTAGTGACCAAGAAAATATTAAATGCATGCTGGCTTGACTTGTGCTGGATTTGTGTCTAATCCCAAGAATGAACCTACTACATTCTTTATTTTTTTTAATTTTCAAATCCTCTTTTAAAAAGATTTTTTTAGGCAATATGTATACTTTTTATGTTTTTCCCTATTTTTATTGAAAATAAATTTTTCACACAATATATTCTGAATATAGTTCTACAGTTTCCCTCCTCCAACTCTCCTTGATTCTCCTCACCTCCACTTCCACCAAATCTATGCCCTTTCTTTTCATCTCTCACTCAGAGGCAAGCAGACATCTAAAAATAACAGGAAAATAAATTAAGATAAGATAAAATAAAACAAACAAACTGGGTCATGACCAAACAAGTAAAATAAAGAGCATAAAAACTACATAAATGGGCCAGGCAGTGGTGGCGCACGCCTTTAATCCCAGCACTTGGGAGGCAGAGGCAGGCGGATCTCTGTGAGTTTGAGACCAGCCTGGTCTACAAGAGCTAGTTCCAGGACAGGCTCCAAAACCACAGCGAAACCTGTCTCGAAAAAAACAAACAAACAAACAAAAAAAACCTACATAAATGCATAGGCATAAGTTCTCACTGCAGAGATCCCATAAAAACACAACTTCAGAAACCATAATATGTACCCCAAAACAAAATAGCCTGTATAGTTTTTTAAACAAACCTCCAAAAAACGGGGTACTGATCTAAATAGAAAATTCTCAAAAAATGAAACACAAATAACTAAGAAACACTGCTACTGCATTGTTTCTTACATTTGAAGGTCACACATCCAGAGATGCCCCCATCTGTGTCTCAGGACCATCAAATGCATTTTAGTTAAGCCTTATGTCACCACTAAAGGATCTACTTTTTTTTTTATTTAGCACAGGGAAGTTCTGAGAGAAACGATGGTTTTATTTACCCATAAACAATTATTATATTCCTTGAGCTTTGATAAAAGATTTAAGGTAAGAGAATAGATACCCATTTTGCAAAGAATTAAGATAATAGAATAGATGTTTACAGCAAAGAAAAAAAAAGCCCATTGACCATATCCACAAATAATTAAATGCTAATATTCCCTGAAAGGAAGCTAGTGATTACAATGACTAATAACATGCTTTGAAATAAGTATCATGGGAAAAGCTTAACTGACACTGAGCATCTATCAAAAAAGAAAAGCTCGATGGATGTGTTAAAATTCCAAGACAATCATAGACAGACAGGTCCCGTTATTGCTTTACTAATCTCTTTTCTGCCCACCGTAACCATAAAGCAGTAGAGGACCTGGATGGTCCTTATCTGTAGTTTCCCCATACTCTTAAGAAACAGACAGAAGGACAGCACACCTTCCCTGTGTCATCTACTACTGTTCTGTCCCAGACTTGTAAAATGCTTTTCCATTTCTAAACTCATCTTCCTTCTTCTTCCAGACAGAGGAGTCTCCTTATATCAATGGCAGGTATTATAGTAAAATTATCATTTCCCCTGAGGAGAATGTTACACTAACTTGCACAGCAGAAAACCAACTGGAGAGAACAGTAAACTCCCTGAATGTCTCTGCGAGTGAGTATTTCATTTCTGGCATTAAAACTGTAAGAAAATTTGAAGTTATTCTTCATTAGCTTTACATCTTCAGTCCCATCTCCCTGTACTGCATCATGGTAAGTCTCATACATTTGTTTTGCATTTGATATCATCGCCATAAGGTTACTTTTCTTTTTTTCCTGGTTTCCATTCTACTACCCTTGTTTTCACAGTTTAAGTTACTTCATATATTAGGACTCAGACCCTTTTCCCTAACACAGAAATCCTCCCAAACGCAAGGAAGAATAAGAAATGGGAGGCTTTTATTTAATCCATGCTGAGGATACAAAGTCAGATAGCTCAATAATTATCTTAAGGCACTTTTGTAAATTACACATTAGATAAATTTTTAATTCTGCTATTAGTTTGCATTACAATTTATTGTATTTTTATCCTACCCTTACTTTATACAGAAATGCCATAAATTTGACCAATTAACAAATTAGTAGGGTAAAAAAAGACATGAGAATTAATGAACTCAGCTTGGAAAAGTTTCCCTTGTCTCATCAGTTTTGAATCATAATGGAAATAAATGAAATTATCTTAGATAAAACTGAAGAATCTGTCAGTATTGAAATCCTAGTTTATATATTTTTGAGGGAGAAAAACATTTTGAAAAATATGATTTATTGGAAAATTAGAAGCCATTTTCATTTCTGTTACTATTCCTGTTGCTGTTACTATGGCAACCCTAAATCAGTACTGGCCCAGAGTAAAGTTCACTTTTAGACAGGATGTTAGCTGACCTGCTGCCAAATGTTTATTTCTTGATCAGTTGGAATCCTTGCATTAGTATGTTATGAATACAATAAATAGGAATTTGTAGGACAAAACAATTTCAAAAGATAATGGCCCCTAACAGATGGACTAGAATATAAAGGCCCAGTGGATTAGCTGTAGAGCAAAAGTAAACGAAATTAAAATACAGTCATTGACTTCTCGCAATGCAATTCTGTGAGTATTGATTTGTACTATCTAGAGAGAACTTATCCTTTTGCATTTTTTAACTAAAAAGGTATTTTTATCACTAACCTATTGAAAGAGATACTTCAGCTTTTTCTCCGTATTTGAAACAATCACTTCAAACTTTGTACCCCCTGAGTACTTAACACCCAGAATTTTCTCCTACATCGTAGGGAATTCTGATGCAGACTCAGGCACACTGAAGAACATTTGTGTAATTTAATGATAATCCACAAGAGCACTGAGTTTTAACTGTACTAAGATCATAGCACAATCAGAAACTTGCAAGTCTAGCAAACATCACATAGGGTAGGGTGCTGCATAATGTCTCGAGCACCCCACTTATAACCTCCACCCCACATCCTTCTTTGAGAACCTAATTAATAGTAGTGTCCTTGATTTTAGAAAATGAAAATGAATTCTCCTAAGCATGGGGAGAAGAGTTGAGAGACACAACATTGTAGACTTCATAGGGGCCAACTTGTTTCTCCTAAAAAGAAGTTCTAGTGAAAGATATAGACAATAGGAAATTAATATAGATTTTAGATAAATACCATAACTTGTTGGTTGTAAATTTTCTCCAATAGATTCAAACATTTACATTTTAACTACTTTCCTTAAAACAAGATTAATTCCTTTGTAGGGATGTTCTTGCTCTATCCAGTGTGGTTTTCCTTTTCTTTACCCTTAGTTGTAGAATAGCTGTTTTAACTAAGTATTATTACATCATACTATAATGGTAAAGGTGGCTTTCACTTATCAACAAATTTTGTTTTTAATTTCATATTAACATTTTTCATTTCAGTAAGTATTCCAGAACACGATGAGGCAGACGATATAAGTGGTAGGTACTATACTGCAGACTCGACTCTCCTTCCTTGACTATCAGCTCAAGATCTATGAAGTGTCCCTGTATGAGTGATTTTCTTAGCTGTCCAAATTTGACTTGAATTACAATATCAAATGAGACAAGATAGTCAAAGTTCTAAACTTTTCACCCTTTAAAATCACCAGTTTGCATGTCAATCATGATAGTGAGTCTTAGTCATCATTAATAAGTTAGAACGACACCAACTTCATTTCAAACTCTTTAGCACTGGCTGTAATTGCACGGATTTTTCTTCTTTCTTGTAGATGAGAACAGAGAAAAGGTGAATGACCAGGCAAAACTAATTGTGGGAATTGTAGTTGGTCTCCTACTCGCTGCGCTCGTGGCTGGTGTCGTCTATTGGCTCTACATGAAGAAATCCAAGTAAGTTGCACAAAGGGATTCTTGGTCTTCACCGCCTCCAACTTGGATAATCCAACGTGCTGATTGTGCCTACCCCTGCTGTGGGCATAATGTCTATAATAATACAGACACAGCCTCCAATTGGGCATACCATGCTTTGTTTTACTTTGCAGTGACTATAGGACTAACATCAGGGGTGTGGCCTGAGATGTACTTGTGTCTCCTTATCTTTCTTAGTCAGCATTCTGAACGCTGCCACTTTTGCTAGTGTCATTGCTTTCTGCATGGGTAGATTTGTTTCTTAAGCACACACTGCCTAAATGAAAAACATCCTAAACTTTTTGTTTGAAGTTGATGGAGAATAGTTAAAAAAAAAAAGAAGTTACATATTTCAGGGATTGTGAATGACTGTGAGTGTCTGATCTGACCATAAAGTAACTCCACTGAAGTGAGGCTGTCTCCCTCTATTCTAACTGAATAACTTTATTCCACGTAAAGACCTAATTAAGATGTGGAAACATCATTACGTTGGCCTTAATGAAAACACTGATTAGACAGAATACTACAAGTGCATTTAAGACACTTTAGATAAGTTTAAATTAAAAAATGATTGAAATCATAAGGTACACCATGCAAGACAGACCTTAAAGATCATCTGACAGTGATTTTACCGAATATCTGGTTAAACTGATGAAAATGATCAGAAAGTAGATGTCAGCCACTCCGTATTAGTCAAGATTCAGGTGCACATAATTTCTATAAGATCTACGCATCCTCCACATCAGGCTGGTGGCACTCCATATGAGTTCGCAGTGTCTACATTGCCAGCACAAGGGGACATGGAGTCCCGTATTTTGCATGTTTTGAAAGGCTTTAAAATAATATTTTATAAGCGAATAACTGTTTTTATGACAGAATATCTATAGCTGATACCAAGCTGTAACATAATTTTAGGCTTTCACTATGTCTGAGTTAATCCCTCTAAAGAGTCAAAAAATATATTTTATGAAGAGAGAGAGTTAAAAGATAAGTAAGCTCAAACCTATAGTCTTAACTTCATCCTATAAACATGTCCATTTTAATCTGAGTGGAGTTTCCTGGCAGGGAGGCACAGCTGGAAAATGTAATTGTAACAAAGCATACATTAACTGCTCACAATACATCTGTAAAGTAGACACCAGTGTTATTCATATTTTAACTATGAAAGAGACTTTCTTGTGATGGCTAATTATAGTGGGCAGAATTATTTGTCTTACAGTAATGATAAGGCCTTACCAAATCTCATGATGCTTTGTAGGCTTTTTCTATAAAAATTTTTTCTGTTGTGTTTGTGACTGATATGCATGATGTCCATTCCCATATGGAGCCATGGTCACTCCTCTTTATACAGTTAAATAAATTTCAAACCCTAAGAGAACTCTTAATATTTTAGTCATGTTAATGGCCAATGTCTCATCAGACATCAAATATCTCCTGAATAAAAGTGTGTCTGTGTGTTACGTGAACTGTTACATGTAGCAACCAAAAAAACTCAAATCACAGATAAATAAATGCTGGACACTTTGTTTAACAATGTGATTAGGTTAGACCTCAAACATTCCCTTTAAAGTCTGTCATTAAATTAAAGGCCAGTCCTAACATGTGACTGCTACTTATTTGAAAGATGTGCCAGATTTGGTAGACTTAATACTATTGGTAATCAATGTAATAAACTGCAGCTCTCATCATTTCAAGAAGAATGTGTGGGATGCTTCAGATTTCTAGGTGCCCTTAATCCCTTCCCGAATCTCTAGAATAAGCTGACTTTTGTGCACTATGAGTCAGTGTTAACCCCTTAAGCCACTGACAGAGGAAGTGCAGACTCATCATTTCAGTTCAGAATCCCCAAGACCAATTTTTGCAATGCAGTTAGCAAAGCAATGGAGATTTAACAACACTGGAGAGATGGTCTTTGAATTAGTTACGATAAATATCATTGGGAAAATAAGAGAATCAGGTTTTTTTATTTCAAAGTATAATTAAAGAGTATATTCATTTGTATATTTAGTGTTTTCTCATATTCCATATAAATTCATATATGTTTGCTACTTCATCAGTACTACTTTTCAATTAAGATTCCAGATGTGACTTTACCTTTGTGCATTTTGCATCCTCCCATGGGGGAGTAACATGCCACAAATTCAGGTATCCCTCCATTTGTATTAAAGATGGGGCTATCCAAGTTTGGATCTTCTTTTCTTTTCATTTCTTGCTCTTTTTTTGCACTTAAAATTTGGCAAGCATCCAGAAGAGAAAAACAAAAAGAAAATGCCCCGTTATTCTTTCAAACCATAAATAAGAAACTAAAAGGGACCTAGGATAAAGAGGAAATGTTGGCGTATCTAGCTAATTACAATGTCACTGGCCACTAAGTGCAGAACCAGGACTTTCTGTGCTATTGTTTTGATCTGAAAGTCCTCTGAGGAAAAGGCTCGCGCCAAAATAAAGCATTTATAGTTTTAAAAGATCACAGTTTGCTTCCTGTTGAAAAATATAACTACCTGGCCCTGTCATGATTAACCTTGGATTTTTGTGCATTTAGGAGAAATTGAAGTTATTAATATCTCACAGACTCAATTCCTGCACCTGTAGCATGTAAGACACATGTGCCTCTTGGCATTAGTATGTGTGTAAACATAAATTAAAGGCTCAAAAAAGCAAATTATCATTGTTTTTGTTATCCTTTCCAAAGTAAAGGGAAAATGTCCCTCTTCTTACCATGATCCAGCTTGTTTTCTGTATCACTATTAGGGATGTTCGCTGATACAGAGCCAAGCTGCAGACTGCAATGGGAACTTCTTGTTTTTATGGAGTCAGGGTTTTTGTTTGTTTGTTGTTTGTTTGTTGGGTTTTCTTGTTTTGTTTTGTTTTTCAATGAAAGGATTCTATTTGAGACTCTGAGAAGGTAGTTTCTAAAGTAAACAGCAAATTAGAGGAGAAAGTCCCGATTACACAAGACAAATTCAGCAAGGGGATTGAAATACTGAAACAAAACCAAAAAGATTTGGGGAATTAAAGAAACAATCAGATATTTTATCAGAGCACATTTACTGGAATAGCTTATGACTACTAGTCCTATGTGGCCGACAGCATGTCGCAGATGCGCAGAGCCCAGGAGCTGCTCCATCCACAAAGCTGGATGCTTCAGTAATGGCAATGAGTTCAGTAATCTTCAGTTCATATCTGAAGGACAACAAAGCAGATATTGATACTATTGAAGGATGGCAGGACAGTATTGGAACAGATGCATTCACCAGCAACAAGCAAAAGTCATCAGGCAGACAAGCAATGCCCATCGTTATAGCACCTCTTCCTGTGGGGCCACCTACCCTAAGGAGCTGCCCAGCCCAGAGGAGGGTCTTCCCTCCTTGACAACCTCCTGAAATTGCCTTAACAGATCCACCAGAGGCATGCCTCTTGACTTCTGATCCCTGCAATTGGTAACTGAGATGAACCATCACATACAAGGTTGTGGATTTTTTTTATGAATGGATATTGAATTCTGTCATCTCTCAATATGACTTACATGATTTTCTTCTTGAGTTTGGATTGAATTAATTAGTTTTTAAATGCTGAATCATCCATGCACAACCTGGAATAAATCCCATCTGATCATGGTGTTTGTTTTTTGTACATTTTGGATTTGATTTGTTAGTTTTATTTAAATTTAGGAATTCTGTTCCTGAGAGATAATTTCCTGTCATTTTCTGGTAGTGTCTTTGTCCAGTTTTGTTATCAGGGTCCTGTTGACCTAGCAGGATGCATTAGGAAATAGTCCTCCTCTTTTTAATTTTACAAAAAGACTATAGAGGCTCAATATAACTTCTCCCTTGCATGTTGGTAGAATTTATCATTAAATATATCAGCCTGATGCTTTCTGTTTTGAAGGGGAAGGTCATTACTTGCTGAGTCCTCATTTTAAGAGCTGTAGAGTTCCTCTCAAGAGTAAAATCATGCTTGATACCAGGAATTTAGCCAGTTACATGGGGCTAGTAAAGTCATGGATCTTAGGGAAACCTACAGCTGCCCCTTCACCAAACCAAAGCAATCCCTAACTATATTGTAAGTATTTGTCCTTTTTATCATTATTATTATTTTATCTTTATTTTAATCTTCAGTCTTCTGCTTACTGTGCAGTCTGCATACTAACTGTTAACTAAGATACAAAGGCTAGTTCCTGATTACTTTTTCTAACAGAGGACATGTGCATTCCTTATTCTAGTGAGGAATTTCTCAGAACGGCCTCAAAGTCTAAGCATAGTAAATTGAAAGTGGTAGCAATAAAACCAACTGTTTATTCTTCTCCAAGTCACGAAATTGCTGCCCCACTGTCAGATAGGATTAAAGCTCTCTCCACCACCTCTGGCTTTTTATTAACTTTGGCCCAAGAAAAAACTCATCTCACTGACAGCTGTGACCAGGGAATAGGGGGAAATAACTATTATCTTGGATATGCCCCTAATCACCTGCATAGGTGTCAAAGGTCAGACTGCTTGAACTGGCAATTTTCCACTGCCAAAGTGCTCGTCCTGAAAACTCATAGTCTTGGCACTCTTACGTGGTGTAAATTGGGCACACTAGAAAATATAAATTACAGAATTTAACCCTGCAGTCAGGAAGAGTTAATATTTCCTCACACTCAAACAGAGCACTGAACACATGCCTGTCTGTTTTTGAAAACCCCAAAACTTATTAAATAATTACAATATTAATTATTTTATTTCACAGATATAAAATTCTCTATTGTTTTGTTTTGCTTTTGCTTTGTCCTTTTATTTCTTTAAGTGATAGCCCTCAGCATTGGTTGAACCTATATTCTCAAGAACCCCCTTCCCTTTCCCACTTCCCCACCCCCACTAAATTATTGTTAAAATATTAAAATAAAGCCATCCATAGAAGGCAACACCAATGACATTTCCACCTTCTCTGCTAAAGACTTCAAAGCGAGTATATAATCACTTGGTGATATCCCTGAAGAGACCTGAGACTGTCTGAAATTACTTTAATGGCTTTATCTCCTTCACAGAACTGCTTTTTCAAATGAGTTAAGACATAGATTTGAATTGATCTGTTCAGTAACCATGTGGCCTTTGGCAACAGCTCTGTAACATCAGGTTGCTGAGCCCTGTGCCTCACCTAGAACTTTCTCATGAACATATGTGGGTGTTGTTTTTTCCTCTCTTTATAGAGAACAACAGTTTTAGGAGGAAGGATGTGGCCAGGGTCTTGTAGCTCCAAACTGACACCAATGCACATTTTGTTTTGTTAGGGTTACTGTTGCTATGATGGAACACCATGACCAAAGCAATTTGGGGAGGAAAGGGATCATTTGTCTCAAACGATCATCAATGAAGGTAGTCAGGATAGTAACTCAAAAAGGTCAGGAACCTGGAGGCAGAAGCTGATTCAGAGACTTTGGAAGACTGATCCTTACTGACTTGCTTCCTGTGGCTTGCTCAGCCTCCTTTCTTGTAGAACCCGACACCGCTAGCCCAGGGGTGGCACCACCTACAATGTGTAGGGCCATATCCATCCAGCACTAGTGAAGAACGTGCTCCACAGGGTTGCTCACAGCCAGACTTTATGGAATAATTTTCTTAATTGAAGTATCTCCCCCTTCTCAGATGACTTTAGCTTTTGTCAAATTCACATAAAGCTAACCAGGACATCCACTAACCTCAACACGACCACTGCCACCACCACCCTCCCGTCTAACAAGTCACACTTCATGGTCAAGGATAAAATTCCTTTCCATTCCCATCTTAGTTTGCTTAGTGTAATCTTGTCACGATTCCATGATTTAAATTTTCTCTTACATGAAAGTAAACAAAAAGTGACTGATGAAAATTTAAGACAAGCAGTGATCATAATTTATAGTTTAATCTATTTGTAAAGAGCATGTGCTTTGTAAGTGATTTGTCCTTCAAATGGGTGATAAATGCTTTGCATAAGAGAGTGATTTAGAGAATAAGTTGCCTTTGTCATTTGGAGTTGGAGTTCTAACCCTTGTAATTTTTTCAAATCTCTAGAAACTTTCCAAAATTAAAAGGTATTTATTCCATAAAATTCCATCTAATTTTGGACATCATTCTCAAAAAAAAAAAACCAAAATAATTTTTTAAGGTTCCTACATGATGGGAACTATGGAAATTCAAGGAATACTGAGATCAGGAAAAATAGTCTCCCCCAGGGAAGAGTACACAATTGGCTATCCAATACCAAATGGTCAGCCCTGAAAACATACATACAAGTAACATTATACAAGCTAAGCTAATTATATCTAGAATATATATGTTTGAATGCATCTGAGATGTTTGTGACTGCACTTAACACCAGTTCAGTGGTTCTCAACGTGTGGGCCACAACCCCTTTGGGAGTCAAATGACCTTTTCACCAAGGTCACATATCAGATATCCTGCCTATCAGATATTCACATTACAGTTCATAACTGTAGCAAAATTACAGTTATGAAGTAGTAACAAAATGATTTTCTGGTTGGGTTCACCACAGCATGCAGAACTGTATTAAAGGGTCACAGAAATAGGCAGGTTTTAGACTGTTCTAGTCTTACCATACAGGAATATCTACCAACAGGAAGTTACATCATCATCTTTTTCCACTTTCACTTTTCTGGATCTATTTTCTTTGTACAGAGTTTCAAGTTGTGAACTTTTGGAATATTGGGCACTTTAATGATGTCTCATTTTCTAGATTGCATTTTTTAATGTAAAATGAATAGTCATTTCATTTTACTCAAAACTTGGACTTTCACCCATTTTCTATTCATGAAATCCCAAATGTCTGTGCATGGAAATGTTTTAACTTAGACCGCAAGTTGTTGAGGCTTGACTACTTTTTAAAACCTTGGTCTGTGCTGGGAAGGGAGCTCAGTGAGCAAAATTCTTGCTTTACAAGCACAGTGACCGAAGTTCTGTCCTCAGAAACCACATTCAAAATCCAGGGTGGGTGTCTTACACTTGTGATCCCAGCACTGGAGAGGCAGAAACAAGTGGATCCTTGGTACTCTCTGGCCAACCGGTCTAACACAATTGACAGGTTCCAGGACAATGAGAGGTTTAGCCAGAGGAAGACAGAGAGATAAATATAGGTGGATGGTACTTCTGTAGGGACACCCAAGGTTATCCTCTGGCTTCCACATACATTGACACACACACAAACACATGTGCCCACAAACATACATACATACATGCACACATGTGTGCACATCCACATAAACTTTGCTCTTTTAATTTTAGAATTTACATTGAACTATTTTATAGTTATATTTTTATTTTCAATATTTTTCTATTTTAAAGTTTGAGGTGTTAAAAGCTCATCTGATGAATTACAATGATTTTGTAATTTCTAATTTTTATTAATTGGTTCAAAGTGTTTGATCTAATTTTTATTAATTGGTTCAAAGTATTTGATTTACCTTTAAAATTTGCTGTTTCCCATATATATTCAATTTTGCAAACATATATAATGCCTGTTTTATGAGCCTTGGTTCCCTATTTAATTACTCAGATTTGTATTCACTCAGTTTTCATGTTATTACAGTGCCATTGTGCTGCAGGGGGCAGCATGCTTGTTTGTCCCAGCCACCCAGCTAGCTTAGTCCCAAAATAACCACATAGAAACTGTATTAATTAAATCACTGTTTGGCCCATTAGCTCTAGTTTCTTATTGGCTATTTTTTACAGCTTAATTTAACTTAATTAGTTTCTATTAATTTGTGTATTGCCATGTGGTCGTGGCTTACTGGGTAAAGCTCTAACCAGCAACCATCTCAGACTGAGGATCCATGGCATCTCTCTCTGCTTTCTTCCTCCCAGAATTCAGTTCCATCTTCCCTGCCTACCTAAGTTCTGCCCTATCAGGCCAAGGCAGTTTCTTTATTCATTAACCAATACAAGCAACACACAGAAAGATGGACCTCCTACACCAACATTGTTCTACATTGTTTTAGTAAATTTTCATTTGTTTCTAGGCATTTTGATATTTGATATTACACTGTTACATTCTGAGTTCTATATGAAGTGGTACTCAAACTGCTTGCAAATCAACTTGATCCCTTTGAAGCTTCATTTTAAATTTTATTAGAATAGCATATCCAGTTTAGGAGACAGACAAAGAATCAAGGAATCCTCCTAGGATGTCGCATGATCCTCTCTGCAGTTTCACCTGCCTCCAGTAATTCCCTTTACCTCACTCTGGCCAAAAACTTGTCTTTTCCTCTTTAAATCACTGAGATGCATACGCTGCTTGGGCCCTCATTTTTGAAGCACAATCCAGTAGCTGTGTAATGGTACAAAGTCCACGTGATCTGAGAGTACAAGTCATTTGCTTTTCTTCCCTTTGAAATCACAGAACTTTATTTCTGTAACTACCTCCTTAAAAATTTGAAGTATTCATTTTTATGTTTTAATACTTTAATATATTTATAACCAGAGAGTTAGGATAGTACATATTATTTCCACAGTCTCACACATACTAACTGAGAGACCTGCTATCATTTAGATGGGGAACAAACACAGGTTTGAGAAGCCTCATGCAAACTGCACCTGAGCCTCACATTAGCAGAGACCTTGGTAGAAACATGGCAATTTCCCCTCATCATCCCCCTTTAACAACAGAAAGGCAGGATCTTACATGCTACAAACTGGATTATATGGTGCCCAAACAATTTTCCTAGACAGTGTCAACAATAAAAAAAAGAAGATTGAGCAAGCACAGAGTAAACATATACAATAAATAATCAAGAGAAAATTAGAGGAAAAAAACCAAATAACTACTACCTAATGAGAATGCCACAGTCAATCATCAAGAAGGCTAAAGTACCCATAAATACTGCATTAAATATCCATAAATCAAAAGGACAGGCAAGTAAAGCAATAAGAAATAGGACAGACCCACAGAAACAACCTAAATTATGTGTCTCAAGTCCTAAAAAACTAAATAACAAACAGTGCCTACCACTATGAACATTACAGACTTATAGCTGAGTTTCACTAAAAGGCAAATACCAATGAATATGTACGTTATGATTCTGCTAATCTATAAATTACATGAACAGCTAAAACTGTCCTGTGCAAACTGAGTTTGTGTTAATTTGGGGGGGGGGGGAGCAGTACCTGTGAGTGAATGTAATGGTCTACCACTGTTTACTATTCTGAATTCAATTCTATTTACATTTATGTAGGCAATTTTTCAAAATTCACTGAATTTTCCTCATGACAGGTATATTTAACTTGGGTGGGTATTATTTTTCAGTATAGCATTTTCCACAGATTCACAGATTTACTGACATCAAAACCAGCCTTCCCACCTTTATATTTGTAATCTGTATTAATTAGATTTTGGGGAGGGATGGAAAAATCTCAGATAAACAACAAAAGAAGGAAAACTTTATTTTGGCTCAAGAATTTCTGTGGCTTCCATTCCACATTGGCTGGGCCTACTGATTTGGGCCTGATGAGACTCATGTCAATGTATGCCTATTGAGATAATGAAGTTCCCTCAAAATATTTTCTAAAATACCAAGAATAAAATAATAACAATTTTTTCTCTAGTAACTTAGTGAAAATTAACCCATCTTACATCAGAGTCCAACAAACTTGTACAATCTTGTTTCAAAATTACTTTTGTATCATCAATTATTTTTCAGTTCTACTTAAAGAGTCATTTATATTGTTTCTTTGCAATGTGTTGTTTTCAGTCAGTCCTCACAAATGTATATTAAGTTTACTTTTCAGAAATAATTTCAAACTAGAGCAATTTTTTAAAAAGCAATTGAGTAATTCTGTGATATTTATTTTATTCTCCTCTAGAACTGCATCAAAACACGTCAACAAGGACCTTGGCAATATGGAGGAGAATAAAAAGCTAGAGGAAAACAACCACAAAACAGAAGCCTAAGAGAGGAGTTGGTTCCAAGTCTCCAGGTAAGTGGGACTTGAGAGGTGTCCTAGAGGCGACTCCTGGGATGTGGGGAAGCCCTGTGGGAATAAAACCCAAACTTCACTTGCTAATGCTTCTTAATTACAGCTCTCCAAACAGAAAGGTGGCTTCAAAAGGGACCATCATTTACTCATTGCTTTCAGAAGAAAGGCTCTTTCCAGTCCCCTCAACCTTCCCAACATAATTATTATCCCTGAATAATAACATCCATTTTGGGGATTCTTTTGACATCTCATTTGCATTTTGTTTTTTAATGCCAAAAAATTTTGCCGCACACAAAGAAGCTTTATTTTATGAGTTGGTGTTTGGGTTCAGTAAGCACAAACTCTAAATTTATTTTTAAAACCCATTAGAATAAATTTTAATATATAAATACTTTAATCCAAGGATATGGCATAATTGTGAATGTATTTATATAGCCATCTCTTCAGTCATTTTAATGAAAAGGCTGACAAGCTAGTACACACACACACACAGAGAGAGAGGCTTTCTTCTCCGTAGTATGTTTGTATGAGTACATATGCACACAGGTGCCTACATATGCAAATATTTGTACATAACATATGTGTTAGTGCTACATATATTGCATATATTCATCTATATTAGCTGCAGCTGCATCTGTACGATTTTTAAGGTAGCCTCGCAAAAGTGTATGTCTCAGTGATATTACCACATACAACTTGATCATTTTCTTTCTGTGCCCCCTTGAGACCAACAAAGGCATCATTTGAATTAATTAGTCTGTATGTCATAGAGATAACTGCTACCACTAGCAAGGTGTAAAAAGCCCAACTGCACCAGGCGATGGTGGCACGCACCTTTAATTCCAGCACTCAGGAGGAAGACAGGTTGATCTCTGTGAGTTTGAGACCAGCCTGAGCTACAGAGCAAATTCCAGGGCAGCCATGAATATAGACAGGGAAATCTTGTCACACACACACACACACACACACACACACACACACACACACACACACAAAAAAAAAAACTAACAAGCAAAACAAACAAACAAAAGCCCAATGCTGTGAACTTTGGGTATAGTATAAATTAACAACAAGTCACAATCTGAATGGGTCATTTGAGCTGATTTCACAGCAAAGACAGAGGACATGGGAAAAAATTACAGCTGGAAGGCTGTCCCCAGGAGAGAAATGTTGCAGAACTGAAATGAGATCAGTTTACAAAGTCTATTAGCTGGACTCTCAAAGAGATTGAGGAGTGAGCACTGGACTCAAGTTCCTTCTCTGTTTGCTCGGACCCAGATACCTCCCTGGCACATCACACCTTCTTATCTATCACTCTACTCTTTTTCCCTCAATTCCATGTAAACGCATTCTCTGTTGGCCTCAAAAATGGGTTGAGTTCCATCTCACTATAAAACTGAAGACACGCCCCACAAATTAGACTGCGATATAGGGATGGATGCATTTTAAATATAAAATGTAATGAGATATTATCATTATTAATGACATTATTAAGAGGGGAATTATTATTCCCCTCTTATCTGTGTACAAAATCATGTCTTGCAAAAGGAGGACAGAAGAAAGAGAAAGAGGAAAGGGGGTGAAGGAGGGAGAAAAGAGGGAGGGAGGGAAGGAAGGAAGGAACGAGACATCAATTCCAAAACCGTGTAGTAGAATGAGTAGGGCTGGGTTTACAGTGGACTCAGGACATCAGGGTTCTACAAATAATCCCTTCTATGATATAATTATTGCCACTTTTAGTCCAAAGGATCTGTTGATGGTGAAAAATGACTGTTATGGTAACTGATATGTTTTCTCATTTCAGAGAAAACCCATATAGACAAATTGAAGCATGGACATGGATTGTATTTAAGACATATACAAAGACAATGACAGCAATTCATGGTTCAAGTATTAAGCAGTTCATCCTACCAAGCTGTCACAGGATCTTAGAGAATTATCTCAAGTGAAACAATGAAACAAAGCTATAAAATCAAATAACAGCAAGATTTGGCAGCCATGATAATAGGTCATATGTTGTATTTTGTTTGTTTTTTTTTTCTGTAAAAGTCTGCACTAAGGATTTCCTTTCAGTTTGCCTTTTATGTAAATTTTTTACGTAGCTATTTTTATACACTGTAAGCTTTGTTCTGGGAGTGGCTATTAATTGGATGTATAATGTAATGTTTTATTTCAATTGTTTATATGGATAGTCTGAGCAGGTACGGTTCTGATTCTGATTGCTATCAATAATGCCCCAAACTTTCTTACAAGGACCTGAAACCCAAAGGTGGCAGTTTGCGAGGTTGGGGATATATACCTCGCCCAATCAGAAGCTGGCTTCTTAATTCTGAGGATAGGAGGCCAGCCCAAGCGAGAGTCAGGAGCGCTACAGGGTGTGATGGCCTGTGTGCGGCCAGCATGCTCTCAGAAGCAAGTCCCAGATACAAATAGCAACACCACGTGAATGATACTCCCCAACTGACAATTCTGTCTTCTCTGAAGAAGACATGCACAGAACTTGGGTCACATTTACTTAACAACACCTTCTAGGAGATTACATTCAGTCGAAAGAAAAGTTAGAAAGAAATAATAAGAAAACAGAAACTAATGTGTCCGAGAAAGTTGGAAAAAATGACAGCTAGCGTTCCCGTTTTCACAGATTACAATGTAAATTACTGTAATTACAATTGGTGTTAAATCCTTTGGGTTATCCACTGCCTTAAAATGACACTTATTTCCTTTAAAATAAATAAAATAAGAGATATCAGTCAGAATTGCAGATTTATAACAGTGGTCATTATTAAAGCTGTGTTATTTTCCACAGAATATAGAATATATATTTTTTTCGTGTGTGTTTTTGTTAACTACGCTACAGATATTGAATGCACCTTGAGATAATTTAGTGTTTTTAACTGGTACATAATTTATCAAGCAGTACATGAAAGTGTAATAATAAAACGTCTATGTATCTTTAGTTACATCAGATTTGTAACTTTATAAACATGTTTTCTGCCTGAGGAACTTTTTAAGGAGGTAGTGTACATGGGAACTTTTTGAAGTAGACTGGATGAGGACCAGTAGCAATTTGTGACTAGACTTTAATCTTTGCTCTTTCAGGTAGAAGCTTGGTTTCTGGGATTACACTGCACAGTCATTTTGTCTGGGATTTACGTGTATAACTTTATCTGAGAAAATAAAAATGACTATTTCCAGGTATAGCACTATGTTCTTTGAGAGGAAAAGGAAATGTGGGGTTTGCCTTTAGACTCAAAGAATGAGCTGTTTTGAAGGCAATGAGAAACTAATCAAGATTCATCTCTGAAGGAGGTTGGGAATAATCTTTTGCCACTTCTGTGTATGGAGAGGTGTGTCTTTGTACATTTGTAACCACTTGATATCTGAGCAATAGTGTCTCAGCTTAATAAAAGCTTCCTATAGTACATTGGTATGGACTAAATACGCAAAATATTCTATTAGACTTAATGCTGTATAAAATATGGGGAAAATGAAAACATATTATTTTGCCTCTAAACTTTGATTTACTGAAGTTTTATTTGGCAAGAAAAAAATTAAATCTTGATCAATATTTAAACCAAAGGGAAAAGGGAAAAATAAAAACAAAACCAAAGTTCTTTGTTTTGCATGGCTAAGCCATTCTGTTTATCTCTGTAAATAATATGATTTCTTTTTGTTTTCTTTTCTTTTTCTCTTTAGAATTTTGTTAAAGAAATTCTAAAAGTTTTAAACACCTGCTTTCCACAATAAGCCATGAACACTACAGTGAGATTAGTTCTGTATTTTTTTTTTTTTTGCTTGTTTTGTTTGCTTTTTTTTTCCTTTGGTTTGGAAGATCAAAGGTTTAAAGTCTTACTCCCAAGATGTGTTTGCAGAAAAGTAACAGGGCAACAAAAAGAGAGTGTTTACTCTAGTCTGGTGTGGTGTACACTTGTAATTGTATCTGAGTCCACGAACAGCTGTTACAGCCTAGACAGCAGCAGGAGAGGCTCAGAGCTCTCGCCTGGGAACCGATGTTTACAAGAGAGGACAAGATGGCCACTTCTGCATCAGTGTCTGCATAAGGAGGAAGCTCGCGCGCTCTTGAGCAACTCCTTGTGCTCTCATGCAGGAAGGAAGCTAATTTGCAGTTCTACTTCTGGGGTTTCTTCTCTCCAGTTGTACAGTTGGCCACAGGATACAGGTTTTTAACCAGTTCAAGGTTCACTCCCTATATGTAATTATAGGAATTGTATGTGGAAATGGATTAACATATCTCTCTATGCCTAAAAGAAAATAAAAATGAAATATGTCTTCACATATCTCTCATAGATGTCTGCCTCTTGTCTGCAATGGGATGTTCATGTACAAAATATGATTTTATTTAATAAAAAGTGTGAAAGTTGATGTGATTGTGTTGTGTTAGGAGCAGCAGGCTATGTTTCTGGCGCCCGGCCGCCTGCATGGCTTTACCCGAAATAATTAAACGGAAACTGTATTCTTTTAAACACTGCCTCGCCCATTAGTTCCAGCCTTTATTGGCTAGCTCTTACATATTGATCTAACCCATTTCTAATATTCTGTGTAGTACCACGAGCTGGCTTACCAGGAAAGATCTTAACCTGCGTCTGTCTGGAGTGGGAGAATCATGGCGACTCCTGACTTGGCTTCTTTCTCTCAGCCTTCTGTTGTGTTTACTCCGCCTATCTAAATTCTACCCTATCAGAGGCCAAGCAGTTTCTTTATTAATTAACCAATGAAAGGAACAGATAGAAAGATGACCCTCCTCCATCATGATTGTCCATCCTTCTGGATTGAATTATGAAGGAATAAATGTACCTGTACTTCTTCCAGTCAGGAGGATACCTTGAGTTCTCACCAGTGGCAGTTTCTCAAGACGTCTTTCTTGACTGATAGGGCCACAATGCCCAAGGCTAACCCATTTTGCTATCCTTAGTTTTTAATTAAGAGGATCCTTCAGTTAATCTTTCTTTACCTTACTTTAGATCACCATTTGAAGTTATCTAGATATGATCTTTCATAGAAATGTGCCTTTTTATTAAAGTAAGGTTGATATATATAAAGTATATATATATAAAGTAAGGTGAGAAGTAACACTTTTGGAATAATTAGCCCTCTGGCCATAGTGGCTAAAGCGTGGAGTTTAAGGTCGGTCACCAGGAGGTCCAAACTAGTCTGACTACATCAGGAATTCCAGACCAGCCTGCACTAACAGAGAAAATCCTCATCTTAAAAAGTTAAGGAAAATAGTGAGAGTTTGACTTCTCCTTTTCCGATTTGTAGCCCTTTGATCTCCTTTGTTGTCTTATTGCTCTAGCTAGGACCTCAAGAACTATATTGAATAGATATGGAGAGAGTGGACAACCTTGTCTTATTCCTGATTTCAGTGGGATCGCTGTGAGTTTTTATCCATTCAGTTTGATGTTTGCTGTTGACTTGCTGTATATGGATCTATCTACATGGGAAGTAGAAGAAGACAAGATCTCTTGAGTAAATTGTGAACATGGGGACCACGGGAGAGGGTTGAAGGGGAAGGGAGAAAAAGGGAGGGGAGCAGAGAAAAAATGTATAGCTCAATAAAATCAATTTTTTAAAAAAAGGAAAAAAAATTAAAGAAAGGAATTTGAACCCACCCCTTTTCCAGCCATTCATGAATCCTCTATTCACCAAACGTTGTAAGTAACATACATCCTCACTTCCCAGTGGAAGGTCAGGGTTGAGCTCTGTGACTCCCAGAAGCCCATTTCTGCATCAGCCTGACGCCTTTACCCAGACTGTATAGACCTCAGAGTTTCTCAGAACACACTTCTTCAAGTTAATGAAATGAAAAGATAGTAATTTACACATCAGTTTACAGGACCAAAAAGATGATAATTTTAAGATGACTTTGTAATGGTATTATATAATTATTCTACTGTATATAAGTAAATGCACTTGAAAACTTTTTTTGATATTAAAATATAATGACATCTTTCTCTCCCATTTCCTCCTTCCATATCCTCCCACATATTCCTCCCTACTCTCCTTCAAATTCATGGGCGTTTTTTATGAATCATTATTGTATGTGTATGCATATATACATAATATATATGAACACATGTATACATTTATATTCTTAAATCTAACCTGTTCAGTCTGAATATGCTACTAGTATGTTTCTGTGTTAATTATTTAGCACTAGACAACCATGCTATGTTCCTCCCTGGGGAAGGTCACCTCTTCTGCACCCTATTTTATTCAATATCACATTTGTTTGTTTTTCACACAGGGTTTCTCTGTGTAGCTTTGGATCCGGCCCTGAAACTCACTCTGTAGACCAGGATGGTTTCGAATTGTCAGAGATCTGCCAGCCTCAGGCTACTAAGTGCTTGAATTAAAGGCCTGTGCCACCACCACCAGGCCAACATCACATTTTAAACACACACATATTGCTGTCGTATTTAAGTGACTATAATAAGACAGACATGAAGTAGATGTGTTATTTCATTGTTTATTGACTTTCTCTCTCTCTTGATAGAGATGATGCTATAATCCTAAGCTCACAGATGGAGAGAAACTGAGTACATTTGTTTACAGTAACAGATAGGTCAGGCGGTGCAAGGTGGTCCAGTACTTATGTCCAAGATTTCAAAGTGCAGGCTACACCTGTTCTATACTTATCACCTCTCTTGTAAAAGTATACATCCCTCACTATGAAGACCCCAAGAAGACAACTTCACATTCAGTACCTAAACGTTTCCTCTATTAATCATCAGAATCTAGTTGAAATTAATATAATAAATAAAAAGCATAAAGTTTTATTCAGAAGATGGATTTTTCTGTAAAGGATAGTTGCTTATAAGTCCTAAATCTGAGGAATCTGATAATAACTCACGCTATCTTTATTTTAAAATTAATGCAGTATATTTGGCATTATATGCATCCCATAAAAATGTATTTCAGTAAAAGTAGGGTGGGTTTCTTATGTAAGCTTTTTTACAAAAATGTGTTCTTAAAATACACTTTATTAGGGAGGCATGAAGGCAGAACCCTGGAGCACATTTTCTCTCAGTCCTCTGTCTTCACCAATTCATCATCCTCATTCACTTCCCCCTAAATTGCCTTTCTTATTTTTCCTTGTAAATGCCTTTTACGTTCAAAAGTATTCATAAGAAAATGAATGCATGGGCACAGAACTTTAAAAGCACATCTCATGTTCAGGTTATTTATCTTGTCTCTCTTTGTTAGCTGTCTCTGGGGAAGGTTTTACTTTGTAACAGCAGGCTAGTAGAATGTGAGAAAAAAATCTCTAATTACCAATATAGGCCTATGTCAACATACACACACACTGAAAGGACGTTTTAATCTTATGATATGGATGAGAAAACAGGATTTGATTAACAGAAGAGGAATTCATTTAAATAATCACAACATGGAAGTAGAAAAGGAGTGAAGATAATCATTGTGTGAAGAAGTGAAGATTCATCGATGGGTGGCATTATACAATGGTTCCAGGCCACCTTAAGGCCAACAACTGCAATAAACTATACACAACTACACATGATTGTATAAACTCCATACCACCAATAAATACACAAGGGCCTCAGTGCCATCAATTAGTATTAAACTCTCTAAAAGTCTTGTATTCTAGACCTCAGATACTGTGGTATCCTAAAGCAAGCTTTTGATAAATATATGCTTCTCAAGGTTGCCACAGCCCAGTTTGGACTATTTGGCAATCAAATAATCAAAGTGAAATCTCAAATCTTCTCATAAATATTTTCCCTATGACTCCTTTTTGGGGGTAGGCCATGGTAAATTGAACTTAATTATCAGTTGAAAGTACCTGGATTTACAGAGATGAGAAGTTAATTTTCACAGAAAAAAATCGATGGAATTAGACACTCCTCTGCAATGCTTTGAATTCTCCCCAATGGAGAAATCACAATTCTTTAAACAGAAGATAGCTACTGCTAGGAATCTGATTTCTGGCACTCTCCTTAGAGTTAACGGTTAATTAAGGAAATGGAATGTTTTAGTTAAGAACGGGTTTATATCTGAGAAATTGGGTCATTCCAGAATGGTGAGCAATTTCAGAAAACTCTCTTTACTCTGAAATTTGATGTTTCTTTCTGTGTCTGCAACCACCAGTAAGTTCCTCCCTCTTGGTTTGATGGTCTTTGTCCACTGTCAGCTTTAAAATAGTCTTTTATTAAAAAAAAAAAAAAGGCATCTTTTATTCAATCTGATTCCAAGGGAAATGGCTATTATTTTACAGATTTTAGTTTCACGTGCAATAATCTTCCTCTCATTTTCCCTGAACTGTTTTCGAAAACTGTGACTCAGACATTTCCTCCAGTAGCTTTGTTTTTCTTCCTTTCACTCAGCTTTAATTTTTATTGAATAAACTCATTGTATCATCAGATACATTCTCCAAAATTGTTACCACCACAATATTATATTCTTGTTGACTTGCTGAAAGCATTTTTGGTGCACAAAGGATACCAGAGATTAAGAAATGTTCTTGTTTAGTGAGGTTTCTGTAACACAGTGGTATGATGCTAAGATCAGTATCTTCAAAGTCTTTGTCCACTTACTCCTAAGGCTCAGATGGGAAATAGCTTCTGTGCTTCAGTCTCACTGCTGCCTACCCTTACCACAAGTCACAGAGTCCCATTCCTAGACAAAGAACAAGAGACTAAGGAATGATGAAACCAGAAGAAATGACCTTCCCCGGAAATGAGCCCTCTAATTGATCATCCAATACCAAGTGGTAGCCCTAAAATCATATACCCGCAAGTAACAATAAATGAACTGAGCAGGTTGCATTTATTTATTTAGGCATAAGTGTTTGTCTGTGTGTGTGTGTCTGTCTGTGTGTGTGTGTGTGTGTATGTGTAAGAATAACAGAGAAAATAAAGCCATGATTTCTGGGAGAAAGGGCATACATGGGAGGAAAGGGAAGGGGGAAATGATGCAATTGCACTTTAATTTTAAATTTTTTAATTAAAATATTCTAACTTTTGATCTAATAGGTTAATCACATTTGTTAAAAGTAATTGAAATGGGCTTTACCAGTAGTTTGTTTTCTATTTTGTAAATGAAAGACCAGAATGAAGCAACTGAGGTTTAGAAGGATGGGTGGATATAGAGAGGGAACTGATAGGTTATATGAATCGGGTCTCACAATCAGCCAGAGATTTTAGGTGCAAATCATGTGAGTTTATAACCACAATTAATTGAGCATTGGCTGTATGATGGTCTTCTGAGATGAATCGTGCAGTTCTACTTCATCCCAAGTCTGCACAGTCTTTGATATTTGCCCCAGGGTTCACAGTATCATTTTAGAAGAAGCAACCACAGTATTGTTCTTTCTCATTCACACAGTTTCGTGCAGAATCCAAAAGACTCCTTTCCAATTTAAATATTATTGCAGAAAGTGTTTTGTCCTGGGTTTGAATGGTCCTGTGTTGCAGCAGATGTCCAAGTTGTACACCCTACAGTGTTCATACATGTTTTTCATTGACTTTATAGTTCCTCTTGGAGAAGGGCCAGAGTCTGCCTTCCTAGCATTAGCCAGAATGATTTGCCCTGGCCACTAAAATGGTATGGAAGTGAACACTTGTTAGTTGATTCTAAGCTTCCCACCAAGTTTCTTCTTGCTCTTTTGTGCTTCTGTCATCACCTTGAGAAAGGCCATTTGATACCTTGAGGATGGGAGAGGTGGAGTGAATGGCCGTACCAGGTTAGATGCTAACCCACAGCTCCAGGGTCACCCAAGATCACCTGACGCCAATCAAGATAGCATGTCTTCCAGACGGCCGACAGATGTGTGTGATACATTAATAAATGATTAGTGTTCTAGGCCACTGAGGTCTGAGTTTGTTGTTACTCAGTAATAATTCATATTTGCCTTCAGAAGCAACTGAATTTGAAATAAACAACCAAGTTCCTGGTTTGCTTATTAATTCAGGAAAATACTAACATCATAATTTTACAAGGTTTATGTATATTTTATTGACTTCATGGGGAAAGTCCTTTTATACTTTGAAAATATTCTTCTCTTCTTTGAACTTTCAGGAAACAGTACTTACCTGTGACTCTCAACCATCAACCATTACTACCCTTTTGAATTAACATTTAATGTCAGTTTTAGTCTGACCAGTTGACTATCAGACATCTGTCTACATATAATAGTATGTGATGGTGATATATGTGACTGACCTGGCGGTGACATGCATTTTTCCCTTTTCGTTGTTCCAAAAGTTCGTTATTCAAGATAGTTTTATATAATTGCTGTCTTTATTTGCCCATATAATTACATGACAATACCTTTCCTCCAATTAGAAATTATATTCAGCTCAGATATTCTGCCTGCACCACACTTCTCACTAAATGTCAGAGTCTTGAAAAAAATAGTCTCAGCTCAAAAGGCCTAATTAGGTTTTCAGTAATTCATGCCATTGGTCATTAGGACAACCACACAAATCAGCAAGCACTCAGGTCCCCAAAAAACTAAATGCAGACATGAAACTAAAAGATCACAGGTGAAAATAATGTGGTCATATAAGACTCAGTGCAGCTAACACTCATGGAGGGATGTTGGTGTGAGGCTTTCTTTTACTTCTTTCAGCTAAGTTTCTGAATTCCTCTGGATCTTATTCTATGCAATTATATCATCTTGTGTGCTAAGTTCTGGGAAAAGGTGATAGAACAAAGCAGTTTTAACTTCACACGGCAGGAGCCTTGAAGGCATCTGTAAATAAGAATCTCCCTCACTTTCTTCTCTATTCCTCTGCTTCCTCATTCCCCAGGCTCCCATCACAGATGGCTGAAGCCTCAGACCCAAGGAAAGCGTGAAAGGGGAATAAAAAAAAATCAAGATCCCCTTCTTTGCCAGACACCAAGAACAAAATGAAAAACAAAGTCTACCTTTGTGTTGAATACTTTGTTGCTGACTAACATCTGGCCTGGCACCCTTGCTGAAGCAAGCAAAGCTCTCATAATGTCATGTGTCTATAGAATTGATATTGTCTGTGAGAGACGTAGAAATCTGTGTGCTGCCCAGGTTTTCACCCAGGGCAGGAGCTCAAAACAAGTCTGTCTTCTGCTTGAGTGTCTGTTTCTTTGAACTAAAAGTCAAAACATAGACAATAACAAGTAGACCAATTTTTTTTAACCATAATTATTGCATTTACAGATAGCCTTTAAAAAGGAAAAATGGCCGGCTGAAGTATGGCATCCATAAGAGACAACATATTGTTATGTTTTGTTTTTTTAAATAGGTCATTGCAGAAAATAATTGTGCTAAAGGTAATCATCTCTTTCTGATCATTTATCTCTCAACTCCTATTCAAGTCTTACACACATACTGACTAGACTGACACCAATTATCTGGTCAACATTATGACCGAAGAGATAGTCTCCCTGTTGTGGATGTTACAAATCCTAGTTTGTAGTGAATCCATTTCCATTGTGACTTACTATGTACCTTAGTCTTATAGAATCCTGTCCTTACTGCCACTGGTAGTGGATTTAAAGGATTTGTTGTCTATGTCAATCTGAGTCAATGTTTGATTAGGAAACGAGTTACAATGCAATTCAACCTTTACCGGATTTTTTTTTCAGAATTAACACATGGCTAGAATCTCCTTTCTTGACTGTTCCTTTATCCCACGCAGTGTATAATTATAATTCAAGGACAATCATTCAAAATGCAAATATTAATACCAATGGCACATCTCTCCTCCAGAAGCTAGCAGCTTTAATCCCTTTTTATTAATTTGATTAATGCAAACTACTATATGTGACTGTGAGGCGACAGAGGCAAATCAAGGTGAGCACACTGAGCCATTTAAATTTCTGAGGAATTATATACTCGTTAGCATGTGAGATCAAGCAAAGAAAAAAATAATCTTGTGTAGAATAATAGATTTTTCTCCATAGAAGAATATAAGGAAATATTTGCAAGTTCAAAATGACTGTGTGCATTCTTGCTCTCCAAGGTTTAAAAAGAGGAAAAATAAAATCTGTAACATACCCAACTGCCAGCAAAGGCAGCTTAGTTGGCCAAGAAGACACATGCCAAGTGAAAGGTCATTTAGACTACAAAGAACACCCTAGAGACATATGACTAAGATAATTATAAATCTCATTTATACTTCATTTTCTATGTAAATGATCTTTTTATATTTCTCTGCCATCATCTTAAGTAGACATAGTATTTTTCTTTTTCACCTTGACGAATACAGAACAGTTTATAAGAGATAGCTTGCACTGTACTTTGGCTTTCAGAAGTATCACATGTGTACATACACACATAATTTATTCAGGTAATATATAAAAACAAAATTTTGAATTCAAATGTGAACTTTCTGAAGAGTCTAAATCAGTAGTTGGAAAAAAACTGCAATTTATTTCAACATTGTCAACCTGTTTGTATGTTCATCTAAAATGTCTTCAGTTTCCCAGGAATGACTTTTGTAATTTTAAATTGTCTTTCTTTAAAAACCAAACACCGTGAACAGGTAATTTTCATTTATTTTTTAAATATTTATTTTGCTATTTTATGTGCATGAGTGTTTTGCCTGCATGTATACATAGGCAGCATGTGAGTAGGTGCCTATTGTCCGCAGAGGTCAGCAAGAGCATCAGATACTCTAGAACTAGATTTACAGATGACTATCCAACACAGGTCCTCTGTAGAAGGAACAGATACAGTAACTTCTGAGCCACCTCTCCAGCCTACAGTCATCATTTTATTTTCTAATGGTTTCCAAACATTAATATCTAGTGTATGACTGACACTCAATACAGCATGTGAGGAAAATGAAAAGGTAGGAATGAGTGGTATATGGTTATATAATACCCAATTGGAGAGTGTCTGTCGTGCAAGATACTAGCATGATTCTACCTCTACAAGCCTGTGATAGGCAGTCATTTTTTAGCTATAATATTTCAGCCATCTTAAGGCAATCATTTTTCATTCCCACATTCTATCATCTCTGTAACTGAGACACTAGATCTGGTCAATGACCTCACGCTTTGCTGACAGCAGCCGTGAAAACGTTATCGCTTTATAGGAAAACATCAAAAGTTTCAGCACTGAAACTTGCAAAATGAAATCTGAGTATATTGCAGTTGAAGTCGGGGGTGCCTTGGCTTCTACAAGCTATATGGAACTCAAGGGCGAAGTACCTCTATTTCACTGTAAAATTGATTTAGGAACCTAGCATCAGTGGACCTCAATTATATTTGCCCTGTGATAAGACAGGGGAAATTGTGCAAAGACACTCAGACTTTGATAGAAATTCACTGAAACCAAGGTAGAAAATTGATTCTTCAGATTTTAAGAAATTTTAGGAATGCTTAGGCAATTCCCTCTGAAAATATGATTTTTTTTTAAATGAAGATGAGAGTGACATGTGTCTAAAAATGCACACTTAACCAGTCACAGATGTGATGGTCTATATCTTTAATGATGCTTGGGAAACCAAAGCATAAAAATGTTTATGCCTGGCATTCACAGTTAACCTGGGAAACAAAGGAAGATTCTCATGGTTTAAAATTGAGTGTCTAAGAACTGGCCCTGCCCCTTGATGGCCAGTACAAATGGATGAGCTGTCCCTGACCCTTACTCGGGCGGTTCTGGGGGGACACCGCAGACCCACCCCAACTCCTGCCCCATCTATGAGCCGCTAAGGCACATGAAGGGTCCAGTTCTACGGAACCATAGCTGCAGGATCTCCATGCCTCTTGACAACAGCAGAATATCCGAGAGGAGACTCCATGAGGATCCATGGATAGGGATGGTGTAGCAGAAGCCAGAGGTCTTGGAGCCAACAACTACTCATTGCAATGAAAGCCGTTTGTGCAAAAGAGTTTACTGTGTGACACCATAGCACCCAGTGCACTATGACAAACAATGTGTGATGGGCAGGTGTGTAAAGTGGAGGAGCTGAGTGGGACACGAGTGTAGCAAGAGCTGTGACTGGTGTGAGAGAAGGTTGCAACTGATAGAGGAGCAAGTGCTACCCAGAGGGGTCAATGAGATTTTTTTATTTTAATTTTGGTTTTGATGTTTTCTTTTGGGGGGGGATTACAAGGGTGGAGAACAGAAGGACTGGGAAATGAATGGGATTCGGGTACATGATGTGAATTTCTCAAAGAATCAATTTAAAAAGTTACGTTAAAATAATAAAGTCTATGTAACAGAAAAAAAAATAAATAAAAAATGGGTGTCTAAATGGTATTAGTAGAGTTATTTCTCTAAGTACTAAACACAGTTTTAATGGACAAAACAATGTTATAAATTGATTGACAGCCTTTTACTTTTTGACATATGAAACAGTTGTGAGTCTTAAAGTCGATTAAATCTGAAGCAGTACAGTACCGAGAACTAACCAAGACATGTCACAAAGAATGAATAGCATTCACCAAAGAAATGTAAACAGTGCTCTCGTCAGTGAACCTGCTGCTCTGTAGTAGAGAACTCATGGACATTGGACTTTGGATGTCCTGGGTGCTCACAAGAAGTTCTTTAACTTTCCTGATGTCTTGGGTCCTTCACTTATAAAATGTTGTAAGTAATCCATTGTAGGAAGTCTTGCTGTAGGATGGAAGTGAGAGCCAGAAACTAGGTACCCAATCTCTGAAAACCATTTGGTAACAATAATTATTTTTTGTAATTGTTTGTAAATCCACAGCTTTTGGTAATGTATTCCAGGGCCTCCAGCATGCAGTCTAAATGTGCTGTCATAGAAACAAGGTTCCTTCTCTGTCCTTGTGGCTCCACCCTTCTAATACCCCTCCCCCACCTTTACTCCTGTCAAACTAGAAAGTTCAGCCCCAGCTAAATATTCAGCTCATTTCTCTCCCCATTGTCTCTGTAAACTCGAAGTTGGATGTGAATGTTTGAATGGATTTAGGCTCAATTATTTAGGCCTTGTAGGTGGTTTGTGCCCTATCGGGAGGCTTGCAGTGTCAGATTGTCTCAGTTGTTTAGACCTAGAATTCAAGGAGTGGCAAAATGACCCTTCCATCACGACTTTTCCAGCTGGTGCTTTGTCCTTGTTGGTTTAGCAACCATTGATCAGCATTGATCAGATTCATTTTAAGTTACAAACTGATAGTTTATGATTTTCTAATTCTTGCTGTACAAATTAAAAGAGAATCTTAAAAAAAAAAAAAAAAAAGAACACAAGAGCACAAACTACTTATCCCCCAAATTTCTACACAAAAAAGGTAAGGATGCCTTTTATCTGTATCTCCTTCTGCAACAATGACATCAGATCTAGTGAGCTCCAAACAATGACCCAAGATTGACTACTTTTCCTGTGTGGCTCATAGGAATTAATGGAGTTTTTATGTTTTGTGTATTTAGTGGCATTATAGTTTTCACTTTGAAGCTCTAGCTATCTGAATTTCAGTCAATAGAAGGAATAGTTTCCGTGTAATTTTTTTCTTGTGCAATGTAACCAGTATTCTAGATACATCCTTATTTCCTATTATGATCAGAGGTCTATATTCTTTTTATGTTTTTATTTACTGTCCTAATCTTGTAGAATGAGCTGCTTCACCACTATCCTGGGACATTTTCACTGAAAAAAATCCTATTTAGAAACCATATGGATTTTCATTGCTACTGGGACATTTTTGTGGACAAAGTTTAAGAGAAAAGAATGATTATATAGTTCATATTTCAGATCACAACTTTTTGTTTAGCTTAGTTAAACTGAGTATTGCTAAGTAATTTAATATTTATTCCTGATATTTTAATGTATAAGAAATATTTTTTAATTTCGTTTTATCTTTTGACTTTATTTTACTGTTAATATAACCTTTACCCACTTTAACCATGGGTATTTGATACTTTCTTCACTTAGATATTTTGTTTTTTACACTTTGTCTTTTCGGAGATTTTTGAGAGAGAGATAGCATACACCACCAAGAGGTCTTATTTTCATAATATATCATGAAGAAGTGGGGATGTTTTCAAGAGGTGGGGTTTTGATGAGATTCTCACCTTATGGGGTAATCCCTCAATGGATTGTGGGATCCTAGCTTCTCTCGCTCCCTTGCTACCTGTCTCTCTGAAGAAGGAGACACTAAAGAGAAATCCCACACTAGCTCAGAATTGAGTATAATAAAAGGTTATTTATTTGGGGGTAGACTCACAGATCACAATTCTCTGCACAAATGGGGATCAGGAACCGAATCTCGCAGCCAGAAAAGAAGCTGAACCAGCTCTTTACATCAGCATATATAATATAAGAGGCCACACCCAAGTGGAAGAGTAACTCAAAGGCTACTGGCTGTAGGAATTCCTACAGCATCTCTCTTTCTCTCCTCAATTTATCTCTCCCTCTTCCTGATTCAGAAACTTTCTATGTGCACTTTGGGTCTGTTATGTGAAACCCCTATGATGTGTTGCTTCATGAGCAACAGAACCAACTAATAATACTAGAACCTCCAAAATGATGAAGTAAAATATGGCTTGCCTTCAAAAGCTTCTGGCCTCACTGTTTCTGTGATAGTAATAAGGAGCAGTTGTGAGGGCTAATAGGTCTAACATCTGGAGAGATTGCTAGTAGAATGCTAACTCAGGGAAGAGCTATATCTGTGGGGTGGAAATTGGGACAGGTTTTTATTTTGTTGTCTCCAGGAAGCACTGATTGTCCTATGCAGAAAGCTTACATTTTGCTCTTAAAACTTTGATCCTCTGAGATGACATTTTACCTCCCAATGGAAAGTAAGTTGCTACTTTCTCTAGTCTACTTATTTAGATATAATTACAGGTATCAAGATCCTTCACAGCAAAGAATGACCACATATTGGAGTCAACTGCACTATTATGTTAAGCCTAACAATGACCTGTTGACATTGGCCATTTAAAATCTCGTCTGCAGAAAAAACTCATATGTTTGTGGAGCTTAATTATTTATTACCTATTTAATTTATTTCACAGCATTATCCATCTTTACGGGGCCTTCTGAGAACTTCTAAACCTCAGTATTCTTCTGAACAATGCAATAAGAATAGTAATGATTTATTTAATATTGATAATTCATGAAATGACATCTGAACTTTATTCATAATCACACTTTTGCATGATTTTTCCAATCGTTATACACGCAAGGAAAACAAACACTTGCATATTCACAGAAACTTTGGGTTGCTGTAACAAGTTTCTGTCGCTATGGAGTATCTTTTAAACTCCCAAGTCAAAAAATAATATATGTTATTTCACCTATGGTAACTATAAATACCTAAAAATTTGAAAGATCATTCTCACCAAATACCCCTATGTGTGAATTTTGTTTCCATGGAACAATCCTGAACCACGTCTTCCCCATACACTGTTGTGATTAAACCTGGGACCTCAATCATGCTGTACAAGCACTCGAGTGCTGAGTTAGATTAGATCCTCAAGCCTTCTTTAGATTTTATTTTGAGACTGGGACTCACTTGGCCTTGAACTCATGATGTAGCCCAGGCCTTCCAAATTTACTATCTTTCTACCTCAACTGCCCTAATATTAGAGATCACAGGTGTGTACTGCCGAGCTTGGATGCTTTTATGTTTTTATGAGTCATTTCTACTTCCCATTATCCATTATGCAAGTGATCATCTCTTTCATCCCAGACAGCTCTGGTCACAGAAAACACTTCTAATCAGGATAGAACCAGCTATGTGCCTTCTAGGATCTTTTGACCTGGGAAGAGAGAAAGAAATCCATTTCTTCTTCTTTCTACTACAGGTAATGTAAACATCTGAGTCAAGCTATCCATGTGAAGATGCTGATTAACTGTGTAAAACTACACAGTGCCCACCCAAGGAAGAGAGCAAGCTACAGTTTGCTTATTTTCCTTATTGCTGGTTACTCCAGGCTCCACAGATCCCCAAGATCCCTACGTTTTCACCTATAATTCATTTAATTTTCCTTTGCCATAAACTGGTCTGGCTCCATTTCTTGTAATTTATAACAGAAGAATCCTAATATATGGACATATGCACACGTTTTACACATGCTTCTGTGGTTTTTGGGACTCACGAACTTCCTGAAGAAGATAATCTTGGAACCCTTAGTCTCTTCTTAATGCTGTGTTTCCATTCTGTGACCATTAGTCTCTATGATCTCATTACCAAGAAAAACAGAATTATTGTAAATGCTTTTACTTGACAGTTTTTATTTACTTGATCACACCCAGTACTTATCCTTTTTTTCCCTAAAGGCACAGACTGTAAATATTAAAAATATTTTTATGTTTTATAGAATTGTGCACTAGAATAAGCTGGGGCATTTTCTTCATTTATGGATTTCTTTCTCCTGCCTAAGCTGATTTTAAGGCTCACAGAATCTGCTGGTTGTCGTCAATTACTTTCAACTTAAACCTTGAAATTAACTTTTAGCTGAGTGAATAGAATTCAACTAAAATGGGGAGGTATTCCCTGATTTGGTAACATCAAAATTCAACAATGTAAAAGTGGGTCAAATGAATTTAAAAGGAAAGTGTGATTTCTTCTTCTCATATCATTTTGCCTCAATTATTAAATTCACAAACTGTGCTAAATAGGAGTCGTCTTCCAATGCACTCTAAAATCAAAACTTCCTTAGGAGGAAGGAGCCACAATGTTATTCTAAATAATTAGAAATGACTATCACACATCTACCGTTCAATCATTTGTGTGAAATGACTGGCACCGAACTGCATGGATTAATCTCCCAGCTTCAGTTTATTTTTTATAAGAATCTATTTAGCACATGAAACTCACAAAACAAAGCCAGAACAAAGCCCATGCCCATGAGAGAGAGCCCCATTTTTTTTTTTTTTTTTTTTTTTTTTTTTTTTTGCTTTTGCAAGGTGGCATTTCTGAAATAATTGAGACAGCAGGAGAATCGTGTTCAAGCAGCTATTAAGAGTTCTTCCCTGGCTAGACACAGGGAGGAATCTTTAGCAGAGCCAAAGAAAAGCACATTCTGGCTTCCATGTTCAAGGCTTCCTCTAGCTCACCACTAGCCCATCCCGGTCCTAAACTTTGGTGAAAAGAAGTTCCTTTTCTGATCGAACAATACCCATAAAGACAAGTGACAAATCAAAACCTTCTGTGAAGCATTCTAAAAGAAGAACTCAATAAACAGAGACGATAAGAGGATGCGGTGACACTCCTGTAACAGCTGTCCCCTATTTTGTCTTCTCTGTAGAGTGACTATGTAGCCCCCTCCCCCTGGAATACAAAAGGTTTCTGTGCTGCTCTGCTGGGGAAAGACTGCGCGCACTGTTCTCGCATGAGTTTTCAGGTTGTCTAGCAGTCCATTGATTTTCCAGGCTCTCTGGCTGCCCTGGATATGCTTAACTCCCAATTCTTCTGCTCCAGGGATGGAAATTTTCTGCTAAAAGAATACTAATGCTTAAAATGAGCTCTGTATTTAGGATAAGTGGTGATGTAGTAGGAGGCCACTTGTTTGTTTTCCTGGCTGCCCAGCCCCCCAAAATAATCACACAGTAACTACATTATTTAAATCACTGCTTGGCCAATCACTTAAGTGCACTACTAGCTAGCTCTTATATCTAGTATTAACCCATTTCCAGTATTTTATATTTTACCATAAGGCTCGTGGTCTACCGGCAAGGTTCTAACTTGTCTGTTTCTGGCTGCAGCTCATGGCTTTTCCTTGACTCTGCCTCCTTTCTCCCAGCATTCAGTTTGGTTTTCCAAGCCTAGTTCTACCATGCCCTATCAACAGGCCAAGGCAGTTTCTTTATTCACCAATGGTATTCACAGCATACAAGAGGAAAATTCCACGTCATGGTGATGTCATACTGTCCAGCTAAGCCTGACTCCTCTATAATCTTAATCCATCAGCAGGCAAAGCCAACAGGCAGTCAGTCCCCCTTCTCCTTTTGTCATGCCTCACTGGGCTTAATCAGGTTTACAAAGACCAGTAGGATCCAAAAAATGTCCTGTCTTTTTTTTTTCTCTATCACTAGAAATTTTACAGGTGTGACCTCCCCTCCCTAGGGAGGTGCTGTTCTTCCTGTGTTCTTCCCCCAAGCATAAATATATGGCTTGCATTATTTCCATAACTACTGTTCCTCTAAAGTTGTGTAAAGTTTACTGAAGGTAGCATCAAGCAGTGGGAGGGGCTAGAAAAGAGACAGAAGCAAAACAGGTCAAAAGTAAGAGTAAGAATTTACGCTGAAAGTATATCCAGAAAATATACTAAGCAAGTCTCTATGGGTAGCAGAATATTAAACAGCATTGTGCGTGAGTTATATGTGAGTTATTCTCCACTGGTGCTGTCACTGAAACTGAAATAATCCTTTGCTCTTACTTTCTGTTACTACCTCCATGTTAGAATTAAAGGACATGAGTCTTAAATGGCATAAACCCACACAGAAAGACAACACGGACCACATCACACTGTAAAACCCATATCCAAAAGCTGTATTTTGCCTCAAAGATCACTCTCCCTCTTGGGAAGACAAGATTCAAATTATGATGCTTTACAATCCTGTGACTAAATAGTAGAGATAAATGTCAATACTTTAAATCTTGAGGATGACTGGAAATTTCCTGTGAGAAAACCTGAGCATTAAGATATTGGCTTTCTAGTAAACACAAATGCTAGGACATTTGGCATACAGTTGTAATGATGGGCTTTTAGGGCTGTGTGAGTTCATGAAACTGCAGGAAATGGACCAGTTAAGGACATGACCATATGTGTCCAGTCAGAAAACATCCTAAATAGGCTGCCAGCATCAGTTCAGGCATTTGATTTGAGCTTCTTCTCTTCCGCCGAGAAACGGTCAGTTGACTGTGGGCAATACGGCATCCCTATCTGCTAACAGCACATTCCAGGGAACACTTGTGTGGCCATCGACAGCAGCTGCTGCCTGGGAGAAGATAATGAGTGCCCATCAATCACTCAGAGTAGGAAGTGATGTCTGGGGCTACAGCCCACTTATTCAAGCGTAGTGTCCTCTTGTGTCGACTGAAGATTCCTACAGTAGAGATTTACCAGTAAATGACAAAAGTCATTGACATTTATTTGTCACCAATTCTTCCCTAGATACTTAACATTAACTTCTTAATCCCAAGAGGTTAAATATTACAGCCCTATTTACAGCCCTCCTTGCAAGGTTGGCTCACTGTACTTGATCATACTGTGTACGTTTTACCACCAGGCTAGCCGTTACCTTGGAGGCCAATAACAGCATCCCTAATAGAAGAATAACATAAAGCAGCAGTAGCAACAGCCATCTTTTTGGTCACATTTCTGTTTCCCAGACATTATGTAAAGATGAGCTCCTTTAAAATAAAGTAATTTTTGAAATTATGACTCGAGTCATGAAGAATTTTACCTTTTCTGTCCTGAGGTCGAGTCAGTGACTTCATCTAAGTGTAGTGTAGGTATGGTTGTGTGTAATCTGATGTTGTTAGTCAAGGAAGGTATCTACTGAGTGATGGATTCATTATTGAAATTAAATAAAAGAGAAAATATTTTTAATGGAACTATGGAGCTTTATACAACTGTTCATCTCATCATTAAGCATGAATGTGTCTTATTGGGTAGAGTTGTCATCTGGGACACTGCTTTTCATTTGACTGTTCATTTATTTTTTTTTATTTTTTTTATTTTATTTAAATGTTTTTGGTTTTTTTTTTGGTTTTTTTTATTAATTAATTAATTTAATTATTAAAGATTTCTGCCTCTTCCCCGCCACCACCTCCCGTTCCCTCCCCCTCCCCCAATCAAGTCTTCCTTCCTCCTCAGCCCAAAGAGCAAGCAGGTTTCTCTGCCCTGTGGGAGGTCCAAGGACCACCCACCTCCATCCAGGTCTATTAAGGTGAGCATCCAAACTACCTGGGCTCCCACAAAGCCATTACATGCAATAGGATCAAGAACCCATTGCCATTGTTCTTCAGTTCTCAGTAGTCCTCATTGTCCATTATGTTCAGCGAGACCGGTTTTGTCCCATGCTTTTTCAGTCCCCGGCCAGCTGGCCTTGGTGAGTTCCCGATAGATCATCCCCATTGCCTCAGTGTGTGGGTGCTCCCCTCGCCGCCCTGAGTTCCTTGCTCGTGCTCACTCTCCTTCTGCTCCTCCTTTGGATCGTGAGACTTCAGTCCAGTGCTCCAATGTTGGTCTCTGTCTCTGTCTTCTTTCATCGCCTGATGAAGGTTAATATTCAGGGGGATGCTTATATGTTTTTCTTTGGGTTCACCTTCTTATTTAGCTTCTCTAGAGTCACGAATTATAGTCTCAATGTCCTTTATTTATGGCTAGAAACCAAATATGAGTGAGTACATCCCATGTTCCTCTTTTTGGGTCTGGCTTACCTCACTCAGGATAGTGTTTTCAATTTCCGTCCATTTGTATGCAAAATTCAAGAAGTCATTGTTTTTTACTGCTGAGTAGTACTCTAATATGTATATATTCCATACTTTCTTCATCCATTCTTCCATTGAAGGAAATCTAGGTTGTTTCCAGGTTCTGGCAATTACAAACAATGCTGCTATGAACATAGTTGAGCATATACTTTTGTTGTATGTTTGGGCATCTCTTGGGTATATTCCCAATAGTGGTATTGCTGGGTCAAGAGGTAGGTTGAACCCGACTTTCCTGAGAAACCGCCACACTGCTTTCCAAAGTGGTTGCAAAGTTTGCATTCCCACCAGCAATGGATGAGAGTGCCCCTTTCTCCACAACCTCTCCAGCAGAGGCTATCATTGGTGTTTTTGATTTTAGCCATTCTGACCGGTGTAAGATGGTATCTTAATGTTGTCTTGATTTGCATTTCCCTGATTGCTAAGGAAGTTGAGCATGATCTTAAGTGACTTTTGGCCATTTGAACTTCTTCTGTTGAAAAGTCTCTGTTCAGCTCAGTGCCCCATTTTATAATTGGATTTTAACCTTTTACGGTCTAATTTCTTGAGTTCTTTGTATATTTTGGATATCAGACCTTTGTCAGTTGCGGGGTTGGTGAAGATCTTCTCCCAGTCAGTGGGTTGCCTTTCTGTCTTAGTGACAGTGTCCTTTGCTTTACAGAAGCTTCTCAGTCTCAGGAGGTCCCATTTATTCAATGATGTCCTTAGTGTTTGTGCTGCTGGGGTTGTACGTAGGAAGTGTTCTCCTGTGCCCATGTGTTGTAGAGTACTTCCCACTTTCTCTTCTATCAGATTCAGTGTGTTTGGACTGATATTGAGGTCTTTAATCCATTTGGACTTGAGTTTTGTGCATGGTGATATATATGGATCTATTTTCATTCTTCTACAGATTGACTTCCAGTTTTGCCAGCACAATTTGTTGAAGATGCTCTCTTTTTTCCATTGTATACTTTTAGCTCCTTTATCGAAAATCAGGTGTTCATAGGTTTGTGGGCTAAAGTCAGGGTCTTCTATTCTATTCCATTGGTCGACTTCTCTGTTTTTATGCCAGTACCAAGCCGTTTTCAGTACTGTAGCTCTGTAATAGAGTTTGAAGTCAGGGATGGTAATGCCTCCAGACAATCCTTTATTGTATAAGATTGTTTTGGCTATCCTGGGTTTTTTGTTTTTCCATATAAAGTTGATTATTGTCTTCTCCAGATCTGTGAAGAATTTTGATGGGATTTGATGGGGATTGCGTTGAATCTATAGATTGCTTTTGGTAGAATTGCCATTTTTACTATGTTGATCCTCCCAATCCAAGAGCAAGGGAGGTCCTTCCATTTTCTGGTGTCCTCTTCAATTTCTTTCTTCAAAGACTTAAAGTTCTTGCCAAATAGATCTTTCACTTCCTTGGTCAGAGTTACCCCAAGGTATTTTATGCTATTTGTGGCTATCGTGAAAGGTGATGCTTCTCTGATTTCCCTCTCTGCTTCCTTATCCTTAGTGTATAGGAAGGCAACTGATTTTTTGGAGTTGATTTTGTATCCTGCCACATTACCAAAGGTGTTTATCAGCTGTAGGAGTTCTTTGGTAGAGTTTTTGGGGTCGGTTATGTATACTATCATATCATCTGCAAATAATGAAAGCTTAACTTCTTCCTTTCCAATACGGATCCCCTTGATCCCCTTATGTTGTCTTATTGCTATTGCTAGAACTTCAAGCACTATATTGAAGAGGTATGGAGAGAGTGGACATCCTTGTCGTGTTCCTGATTTTAGTGGGATGGCTTTGAGCTTTTCTCCGTTTAATTTAATGTTAGCTGTCGGCTTGCTGTAAATAGCTTTTATTATATTTAGGTATGCCCCTTGTATCCCTAATCTCTCCAAGACCTTTATCATAAAGGAGTGTTGAATTTTGTCGAATGCTTTTTCAGCATCTAATGAAATGATCATATGGTTTTTTTCTTTCAGTTTATTTATATGGTTGATTACATTGATAGATTTGCGTATGTTGAACCAGCCCTGCATCTCTGGAATGAAGCCTACTTGATCATAATGGATAACTTTTCTAATGTGTTCTTGGATTCGGTTTGCCAGTATTTTATTGAGAATTTTTGCGTCGATGTTCATGAGTGAGATAGGCCTGTAATTCTCTTTCTTGGTTGGGTCTTTGTGTGGTTTTGGTATCAGGGTAACTGTAGCTTCATAAAAGGAATTTGGCAATGACTCTTCTGTTTCTATATTGTGAAATACATTAAGAAGTATAGGTATTAGCTCTTCTTGGAAGTTCTGGTAGAATTCTGCATTGAAACCATCTGGCCCTGGGCTTTTTTTGGAAGGGAGATTTTTGATAACTGTTTCTAATTCTTCGCGACTAACAGGTCTATTTAGATCGTTCACCTGGTCTTGGTTTAGGTTTGGTATATGGTACTTATCTAAAAAAGTGTCCATTTCTTTTGCATTTTCCAGTTTTGTGGCATACAGGCTTTTGTAGTAAGATCTAATGATTCTCTGAATTTCCTCTGTGTCTGTGGTTATGTCCCCCTTTTCATTTCTGATCTTATTTATTTGCGTGTTCTCTCTCTGTCGTTTAATTAGTTTGGATAGGGGTTTGTCAATCTTGTTGATTTTCTCCAAGAACCAACTTTTTGTTTCATTGATTCTTTGGACTGTTTTCTGTGTTTCTATTTTGTTGATTTCTGCCCTCAGTTTGATTATTTCCAGTCTTCTACTCCTCCTGGGCGCGTCTGCTTCTTTTTTTTCTAGAGCTTTCAGGTGTGCTGTTAAGTCCCCAATGTATGCTTTCTCCGTTTTCTTTAAGTGGGCACTTAGTGCTATGAACTTTCCTCTTAGCACTGCTTTCATCGTGTCCCATAGGTTTGAGTATGTTGTCTCTTTGTTTTCATTAAATTCAAGGAAGACTTTAATTTCTTTCTTAATTTCTTCCTTGACCCAGGTGTGGTTCAGTAGTTGACTGTTCAGTTTCTATGAGTTTGTCAGCTTTCTGGGGGTAGCTTTGTTGGTGGCTTCTAACTTTAATCCGTGGTGATCTGATAAGACACAGGTGGACACTGATATTTTTTTGTATCTGTGGAGGTTTCCTTTGTTTCCAAGTATGTGGTCAATTTTCGAGAAGGTTCCATGAGCTGCAGAGAAGAAGGTGTATTCTTTCCTATTTGGGTGGAGTGTTCTATAGATGTCTGTTAAGTCCATTTGATTCATTACCTCCAACAATTCTCTTAATTCTCTATTAGTTTTCTGTCTGATTGACCTGTCCATTGGTGAGAGAGGTGTGTTGAAGTCTCCTACTACTAGTGTGTGTGATTTGATGTCTGCCTTGAGTTTTAGCAATATTTCTTTTACATAAGTGGGTGCTTTTATATTAGGGGCATAGATATTCAGGATTGAGACTTCATCCTGCTGAATCGTTCCTGTTATGAGTATAAAGTGTCCCTGTCGATCTCTTCTGATTGATTTTAGTTTGAAGTCAGTTTTGTTAGAAATTAGTATGGCCACACCTGCTTTTTTCTTAGGACCATTTGCTTGAAAAACCTTTTCCCAACCCTTTACTCTGAGTAGATGCCTGTCTTTGTGGTTGAGATGAGTTTCTTGCAAACAGCAGACTGTTGGATCCTGTTTTCGTATCCAATCTCTTAGCCTGTGCCTTTTTATTGGTGAATTGAGACCATTAATATTAAGTGATATTAATGACCAGTGGTTGTTAACTCCGGTTATTCTTACTGCTTTTGGTAGAAGAGTTTGTGTGTCTCCCTTCTTTGAGTTGTGCTGTTGAAGGGTCGCTAGATGCCTGGGTTATTGTAGGCAGTGTTGGCAATGTTGGATTCCTTGGGTTGTGATTTTCCTTCTATTACTTTCTGTAGGGCTGGATTTGTGGCAACGTATTGTTTAAATTTGTTCTTATCCTGGAATGTCTTGTTTTCTCCATTGATAGTGAACGATAGCTTGGCTGGGTATAGTAGTTTGGGTTTGCATCCATGGTCTCTTAGTTTCTGTAGTACCTCTATCCAGGACCTTCTGGCTTTCATGGTTTCCATAGAGAAGTCAGGTGTAAGTCTGATCGGTTTACCTTTATAAGTTACTTGGCCTTTTTCCTTTGCAGCTCTTAATATTTTTTCTTTAATCTGTATATTTTGTGTTTTGATTATTATATGGCGAGGGGACGTTTTTTTTTGATCCAGTCTGTTTGGTGTTCTGTATGCTTCTTGAATATTCAAAGGAATATCTTTCTTTATGTTGGGGAAGTTTTCTTCCATAATTTTGTTAAAAATGTTTTCTGGACCTTTGAGCTGTGCCTCTTCTCCTTCTTCTATCCCTATTATTCTTAGGTTTGGTCTTTTTATTGTGTCCCATATTTCCTGAATGTTTTGTGATGAGAATTTGTTGGTTTTGGTGTTTTCTTTGATCAGTCCGTTTATTTTCTCTATGTTGTCTTCAGAGTCTGAGATTCTTTCTTCTATCTCTTGTATTCTGTTGATTATGCTTGTTTCTGTAGTCTCTGCTCGTTGACCTATATTTGCCATATCCAGCTGGTCCTCAGTTTGTGTTTTCTTCCTTGCTTCCATTTCAGTTTTCAATTCTTGGACTGTTTCAATTACCTGTTTGATCGTTTTTTCTTGGCTTCCCAGGGTATCATTTACGTATTTACTCATTTCTTCAAACTTTTTGTTATACTTCTCATCCATTTCTATGAGGGCATTTTTTACATGTTGTTTAAGGGACTCTATTGCTTTCAAAAAGTCAGTTTTTTCCTCTTCTCCTGTGATAGGGTGTTCAAGTCCTTGTGTTGTAAGGTCATTGGGTTCTGGTGTTTTCATGTTGTTTTTCAGATTGTTGGGTGAATTCTTGCCTTGGCGTCTGCCCATCTCCTCTTACCGATGGTATCTATTGGGTTTGATTTAATTGTAGCGGGGCAATCTGTTCTCAGTGCAGGCTTCACTGTTTCTTGCCCGCACTATCCTGTATCCAATGCCTCCGCCGCCCGGGCCTGCCTGCCGGTGCCTCCGCCGCCCGGAACTGTCTGTGCGCGGGTGCTTCCGCCGCCTAGGCCTGCCTGCCGGTGCCTCCGCCACCTGGGCCTGCCTGCGCGCCGGTGCTTCCGCCGCCTAGGCCTGCCTGCCGGGCCTGACTGTCGGTGCCTCCGCCACCCGGGCCTGCCTGCACGCCGGTGCCTCTGCCGCCCGGACTTGCCTGCGTGCTGGTGCCTCCGCCGCCCGGGCCTGCCTGCGCGCCGGTGCTTCCGCCGCCTAGGCCTGCCTGCCGGTGCCTCCTTGACTGTTCATTTATTATTAATCATTTTAGCACAGATTATGTCTTGTAGGGTTATATTCATCATATATTTTGATCATATATACATATGTATAAATGCATGTGCATATGGTTGAGTGTGTGTTCTGGAATGTTATTTTACAAGTGAACCCTTACTAAGGACTATACTCCAGCTACTTGTATGAACTTGCACATATTGCAAAGCTCAGGGAATAATTGTGGAAGCTATTTCCTAGACTAGAAGAGGGAAAAGACTCTCATCAAAGGAGATTTTCCCTCATGGTTCTATCACAGCCTAGCTCGTCACTCAGTGAAAGGAATAAATGGTGTCATTCCTTCCTATTCATTGAATAAGGTTGAGGAGATACACCTCTTCTTAGGTCACTGTGTATTTCTCTGATGTCAGCCCTAGCTTTGCATTCAGTTCCATCAATTATTATTATTCAATTAAGGCTGCACCACAGGCCGGGTAACACACTTACATGTATCTTTCATTTCTCCTTCTGAAAGCTACCTTCTGTTCAGAGATGAGAACTTTCCTGAAGGTAAAGAGCCTGCACCCCTCTGAGATTCCATCCATGAAATTGATTTTTACTTCCATTCTCAACTTGCCCCCAAAACACAGATGCTGTGCTTAAGAGACAAATTGATCATTTTATTTCAATTGCACACAGATGATGTTGCGAAAGTGAGCAGACCTTGGGCCATTAGAATCCAATAACTTGGTGGAAAATAATCTGCTTATCAATTAAAATGAGAAACTTAAACCCCTCGCTGTTACTCGTTGTCACACTAATACGGAAAAATGTATCTGAAGTGCTACAGTGTTGACCATCGCGTTCATTCCTGTGGACTAAGTCTAAAACAACGTTTATAAGATTAACATTGTCATTTACATTAGAAGGCTCTTGTCCTACTTTCTAATAATTCAAATGTATTTATCTCTTACCACAAGCCATATGAAATTCCATAATCAATAAGGCAATAGATCTGATTGCTGCTTCTACCATATACTACGTGAAACCATTTACTGTTGATATCATTTATGTGATTCAATGACCTCTTTCTTTATACAATGCCTTTTCATTTTTTTTACAAGTAAGTGGCATTTGGAACATTTGCAGTGGCTGAAGACAAGTGAAGAGTAGAAAATACAAACAAACCGAAGGTGGAGGGGAGAGACAGTCAGGTTAGAATCTCTACATCTCTATATCCCTTTGTAGTCAATTGCTCTTTCTAAGACACTCACTCTGTTCCAGTTTTGTGACTTTCACCCTGCTTGGAAATAAAAAGAATCAATAGAACTGGCTTTCAGCTGGAGGCATATGCAAAGCAGAGAACACTCGGTTCCCAAAGCACAAGGGTGTCAGGCCAGGACTGTGAACTTACTTCCAATCCTGGGCTGTGTAGCAAGATCCTTTCTCAAAAAAAGTTAAGAGAACTATTTATAAGAAAAAGGCAATCAGGATAAGTAATAGTCACTATCATGCAGTACTTTGTAACTAAAGAATAAGAAGGGGCTTTTAGAGAATAAAGGGGTTTAAGAAGATTCACGGGGGTAGGGGGAAGAATCTGGTTAGGAGATGAAAGAATTTTGCAATTCACCAAAAAACGGTGTGAAATCCCTAGAGGTAGAGGCCAGACAGGACATTAAGATGCATCTGTATTCAGTAGAGCTATTGGGAGAACCTGAGCTTCTGGACCAGGTAACCAGGGGCTGAGTCTGGATAGTTAGGTCTGTATATGCTCCATACTCTTAGGTAATGTGGTAAGCTACAAAAGTAGTCACAAAATTTCTTCAACCCCTTGTGCACATGATTCTTCCCTTTTAAAAACAGACTGTAGTTTTTGTGAAGCATTTCAAGTTTGTAATAAAATGGTGAAAAAAAATCCAGACTTCTCTATTTCTTCTACCTCTCCCTAGTGCTCTAGCAAAGTTTCTCCTAGTATCATTTTTTACTTCTTTTTATTTTATTTTTATCAAATTATCATACAACTAATGGGACTCTCTATGTATCTTTGTGCATATATGACATTTTATTCTGCTTAATCATTTATTTTATTTTTTGAAATTATATTATAATTAAATCATTTATCCCTTCTCTTTATATTTTGTTTTTGTTTTTGAGATAGGCTTTCTCTGTAGCTTTGAAGCCTGTTTTGGCCCTCGTTCTGTTGATCAGGCTGGCCTCGAACTCACAGAGATCTACTTGTCTTTGCCTCCCTCCTTTACTGTGATTAAAGGCATGGACCACTACCATCTGACCTCTCCCTCCTCTTTCCTCCATCCAAAGTATCCTTACCTTACTGTAGTTCTCTTTCAGATTCATGACCTTTTTTCTTATTTATGTTAATACATATATTTACATGCATTTCTAAACACATAAATACAACCAGTTTAGTCTGTATGATGTTACTTGTATGCATATCTTCAGATTATATGGTATTGGATAAGCAACTGCTGTGTTCTCCCCTGGGGGGGAGACTATTTTTACCATGCTTGGTATTCCTTAGTTGCTTGTTCTTTGTGTAGTGTTCAGAACTAATGGGCTTTCCTCTGGCCACTTAATCAAGTCTACTATTGATGTCCTTGTTAAGCTCATGATTAAGCAGTCATGACGGTGATTGCCGCTTGTATATCTGTGTGACAAAAGGTGTCACATGTTTGCCTGGTAAGTTTAGAGGGCAGAAGAGGTTATCAGATGTCCTGGAACTGGAGGTTACAGAGAGTTATGACACATCATGTTGATGTTGGCACTCAACCTGGGTTATCTGGAAGAACAGTGAGCACTCTTAACCACTGAGTCATTTCTCTGCCCCTGCTCTGAGCTCTTTCTTTAAGTTCCTCTCTCTTTCTCTTTTTCTCTCTCCATATATGTATGTATGTATATGTATATATACATATATATATATATAATAGCTTTCTCATTCATGTCATAAACATCTATATTTCATTGAATCTCTGCTTTTTATATCTTCTTGGTTTTATTTATTTATTTATTAAAGATTTCTGCCTCCTCCCCGCCACCGCCTCCCATTTCCCTCCCCCTCCTCCAATCAACTCCCCCTCCCTCAGCAGCCCGAAGAGCAGTCAGGGTTCCCTGCCTTGTGGGAAGTCCAAGGATCTCCCACCTCCTTCCAGGTCTAGTAAGGTGAGCATCCAAACAGCCTAGGCTCCCATAAAGCCAGTACGTGCAGTAGCATCAAAACCCAGTGCCATTGTTCTTGACTTCTCAGCAGTCCTCATTGTCCACTATGTTCAGCGAGTCCGGTCTTATCTCATGCTTTTTTTAGACCCAGTTCAGCTGGCCTTGGTGAGTTCCCGATAGAACATCCCCATTGTCTCAGTGTGTCGGTGCACCCCTCAGGGTCCTGAGTTCCTTGCTCATGCTCCCTCTTCTGCTCCTCATTTGGGCCTTGGGATTTCAGTCCGATGCTCCAATGTGAGTCTCTGTCTCTGTCTCTTTTCATCACCTGACAAAGGTTAATATAATAATTCTATGGATTTTTTTTTCAGGCAATCTATCAACTTCCCTTGCTTTGTGACCTGTTACTAGAGAATTGTTGTTCTCTGTTGAGGGTATCACATCGTTCTGTTTAGTCTGGGTTTTTTATTGTTTATTTGTTTGTTTTACGTAAAGTTGAACAGTTCATTCTTCCAGTTTTATAAGGTAAGATACTCTGTTGATTCTCAAGGTTAAGATTATCCACTCATTAAATCACCACAGAGACATATAGCTTGACAGCTATTTATTTATTCATCTAGTTTATCAAGTGCCGCAGGAGTCAGGTGGGAGACCACATCGTGTGAATTTTATTATGAAAATAATAAAAAAAAAATGCACTGAAGAGGACAGGAAAGGCACACCCTCACAAGTCATGCCTCTGAATGTGAGATTCTTCCTGCTGTGCCCTTGGGTTTTAGACTGTTGTTGACGTGTTCTTTGTGTTTCTTTGAATACAGTGGGTATGGTAACAGATGTGTAATCAATTTTGGTGATACCCGTAAATATCTCAATGGCTTAAACTACATTACCTAACTAGGATGCAGCTTCTTTAGGTGGGAAACATTTGCTGGCAGTAAAGCCATGATGTACTTCCTGTAGATAAATAATGTACCTATCAGTTTTGAAGAATTGCATGATCTACCAGATTGGGTAGACTACACCAAGTGCTCATTATCAGGGTGAGAACCTTGACAGTGAACTCTAGGTTTTCATGTGAATTAACAAGACCTCCAGAGAACAATTTGTAGGAGATTCTGCCCACCTAAGGGGAGAGCTGAGTGGGGTCATACATCTGCTCCTCAGGGCCTAAGTCAGTAAAGCATAGGGAAGCAGATTCTCTTCTGGGGGACAAAGTAGAACATACAGGAATGCTCTTTGGCTTCTTTGAGGGTTACTGTATACTAAGACAATCAATCAGAAAAGACTCTTTGTCTATTATCAAAAACAGGGACAAATGACAGTCATTCACATTATTCCTCTGTGACACTGTAGGTCAACTCATTGTGACATGCCAAGATTCTTGATAGGTCCATGGCTACATGGACTGGACCTTTTGACTGATCTCTAAGACATTATAGATAGAATTTTTATGGGCAACCATCTGTCTACTCTACAGTAGTCTATATAGTTAATGGCTCGATATGCCACTGTACAGCAATAAGATCTGGGGAAACTTACAACATGGTTAGGCTCCTTTCTCTGAAATATTATCACAATGTAGTATATATTCACAATGGAATTTTATTCATCTATGAGCAGGAATTATATATATATATATATAAAGAAAATAGGAGAAACTAGTAAAGTTATTCTAAGTGACGTAACTCAGGCCCAGACAGTCAAATACCACATGCTCTTCTCACATGTGTATTATAACTTCAAAGTTTCATATTTGTTTGTTTAAACTGGAAAATCTATAGAAAGGCCTTGAAGTGGGAAAAAAGACCATTGTGAATAACAGTGGCAGAGGGTCTAAGTTGGTTGAAGATGCTAGGATATACGTGCTATAAAAATTAAAGAAGGGAATTCTAGTGGCTGCAAGATTTAGACAGTGATTTGATTGGATGATGGCTTAGAAGACAGGATACAACCCAGTGCCAAGAGTGAGATACCTCTCAAAAGTTGTTGGCCGAAGGAGACCAAAAGTTCACTGAAACTATACAAGTATGTCCATTGCAATTGTTTGTCTTCCACACCTGTATGGTACAGACCCATTGTTGAAGACACCACATATGTTGATAGCAGAATACAGAGAAACCATGCTGGAGTTGACTGGATGATTCTATTCCTCCTCATAGTCTTCATGATTCTAGAAGCTGCTACACAGACAGCTAGCAGAAAAAAAATTAGGAAAGGTTGTCACTAAGATTTAGGATTTACAAACCACCATTTCAAACTCTCAATAAAGCAATGTTTCTAATGACATTAACTGTTACTGGGATAGCAAACTGATTTCTGGTTTGATCTAAGGCATGGTAAATGGGAGACTGTTCATCCCTAATACTGTGGGACTAACCTTAGGCCAATTGTGGGAGATGTCAAGGGCCCTAGGGATGAACTCTTGGTATGATAAATGGACATGCTGTTAAATTGCTTCTTGAAATATTAATTTTTATACCCATAGATTAGTACTGTGATCAGCCTTGAGAAAAGAAACATGTCTTTGCAGCAAATGACAGATAGTGCAGAGAATCATGGCCAGTGAAAGTGCTGAGAACAATTGACTGTTGAATGTCTAGCATTAAAAAAGATACCCAAATCAACCTCCCTTCAAGACTTTGGGAACATCATGGAGAAGGAGGAAGCAAAAAAATAAAACATCCAAGATCCAAAAAATAGAAGAAGCTTAAACTGCTGTCTGGTGGGCACAACATGAAAATGGTAGCCATGAGCTCCCAACAGCTACCAGTCTTTGCACAGAACCTATGGAAGACTGAGGCAATAAACATTCAAGCAGAAATGGAAGAGAAGCTCATGGGATATTGATCTCTCCAGGGGAACTAATGTCACTTAAGGGCTACTAGTGGAAAGAAAGTCCTTGTCCGCAACAATGCAGCCACAAATGGGTTACTCATGTTCTAATAGATGGAGTCGTACCCATGTCCGGTGAATAAACTTAGTTAAAACCAACGGATCACAAGGCAAAAAAAAAAAAAAAGAAAAAAGAAAAGAAAAGAAATCAGACACAAAAGTGGGATGCAGACTTATGTGAGGAAGAAAATGGGTTAGTGGAATGGGTGTAATAGATACATATATGAAATTGTCAAAGAATAAATTAATGAAATATTTGAAGAAATACCGAAAATAGAAAAAGGGTTTGAATTTTTAAGAAAATATAACGATAATCATTTTTATGAGAGAATTGAATCTGGTTACACAAAAACCTGTAGACATAAAAAAGAAGATAAATAGGAGTGAGTTGGTGGTAAGTGACATAGTCAAGTAAACCATACCTAATAGGGCACTGGATCAGATAATTGGTTTGAAAGTAGTTAATGCTAAATGTCATACCACTTAATGTCATTCTGCAGGAAGAGGTCACTAATTAGTTCCCGGCTGCTTATCCCCAAATTAATCACACAGAAACTGTATTAATTAAAACACTGCTTGGCCCATTAGCTCTAGCTTCCTATTGGCTAACACTTTTATCTCAATTTAACCCATTTCCATTAATCTGTTTATCGCCACAAGGCTGTGGCCTATCAGCAAAGTTTCAGTGCATCTGTCTCTGCGGCTCCATGGCTTCTCCCTGACTCTGCCTCCTTTATCTGGGCATTCAGCTTAGTTTTCCCCACCTAGCTATGTTCTATAGCAGAGCTATAGGCCCAACACAGTTCCTTTATTTATCAACGGTAATCACAGTATACAGTGGGAAATCCCACATCATTGTTCCACTGTGAATATATGTTAATCACTTCTGTTTCTATTAAATATTAACTGAAATGTCACCCATCACAAAGATCTTATTTGGCTACATATTCTAATTATTTTCTCCTACCCAGAAACAAATCTATTATGCCATAGCCTATTGTACTCTGTTTCATATTTATTATTTCTAGTATTTTTCCTGTAATTTGTTTATTTTATTGTGTCACACTGTCCTGCCCAAAATGCAATATCCATGACAACAAGTGGTTGGATTTCTTGGTGCATCTTCAACTTCCAATTCAGTTCCTAGTCTTACGTATTCAATGGATATTGGAGAGCTATTGACCAAACCAAAGACCAGAAAGTTTATGCATAAATGGGTAGAAAGATGAGGGTATAAAATTCTGTTCTACCTAAATAACAAGCGACTCAGATTCTGGAATTGTTAAAACCTTATGTAGATAGCACCTTTAGATTCATCTATGAAAAACTCTAGCACATAGAACTGCAGGCAAATATAATAGTTGAAATGTAATAATAATCAAAATTTCATTTGTCATTTTGACAATTCTAAAGATATTGTTGGAGTTTGGCAAATGACACCTTGAAATGAACTGCTCTGGACTCCAAAGAGAGCAAGCAGGGAGGAGTAAAGTCAGAGATTGGATTTCTCTGGATTCCCTGTTTCCCCTAAATGACAGCGCCACCAGGTAGAATTTGATTGTTCTAAATTTCTTCCCTGAGAACTTATCAGTTGGGAAAGACAGATATATTCAATAAGACGGAATACTAGATTTGAGACCATACCCAAAGCCCAGAAAACTGCTATTCTTTTTTTTAAATTTTTTTTTTATTGCTTTAAAATTTCCTCCCCTCCTCCCATTTCCCTCTTGCTCCCTTACTTCCCTTCCCCCTTCCTCTCCAGTCTTAAGAGAGGGCAGGGTACCCTTCCCTGTGGGAAGTCCAAGGCCCTCCCCTTCCATCCAGGCCTAGGAAGCTGTGCATCCAAATAGACTAGGGTCCCAAAAAGCCAGTACATGCAGTAGAGACAAATCCCAGTGCCATTATCATTGGATTCTCAGTTGGCCCCAATTGTCAGCCACATTCAGAGAGTCCAGTTTGATCCCATGCTCCTTCAGTCCCAGTCCAGCTGGCCTTGGTGAGCTCCCATTAGATCAAGCACACTGTCTCAGTGGGTGGACCCCCCTCGTGATCCTGACTTCCTTGCTCATGTTCTCCCTCCTTCTGCTCTTCATTTGGACCTTGGGAGCTCAGTGCAGTGCTCCAATGTGGGTCTCTGTCTCTATCTGTCTACTTTCTCCACATCCCTCATTCCTTCAAAGAAGGCATTTAAATTTCTGACTCACTCATGGGCACTCATTTTTCTTCAGTGCTGCCATGATGTGATGTTTATTTGCTTCCCCCTTTTCATCCATGTGAGTTTATTTCAGATTTTATATCAAACCTGTAGAAGGGAAAGGCAAGTTCTTTTATGCCTACAACAGCAAAATATATCATAATAAAAGCATAAATTAATGAGTATGAAATAAAATTTTACTGCTTTATAACTTTATAATTTTAATTTGATTTATGATTTTTGGTTAGTTTTTCACTTGAGGTAGAAGATGAAAAAATGTTAAAATCATCTACTCAGTGATAGCAAACTATTTATCCCCTGTGAACTATCAATTTTTATACTGATATATTATTTGTATTTTAATAAATAAATCTTTCTTAATGACCAGAGGCAAAGTTAAAGCCACTAGAGGTTAGATAATGGTGACACACACCTTTAATCTCAGGATTTGGAAGACAGAGGCAGATGGATCTCTGTGAGTTCAAAGCTACCCTGGACTACACAAGATCAGTGCAGAAACAAATCCAGGTAATGGTGGCCTACACCTTTAAATCCAGTGCTAGGGAGCCATTCATTTAATCCCAGCACTAGAAAAAATATAAAATTGGCAGAGAGAGAGGCTTAGTCCACTTAGTTGTGGTCCCCCAGCCTTGATAGAGGTAAGACTTCTCTAGTAACTTAACTGCTTTGCTTTTCTAGTTTTGGGGTTGAAACCCAATTTCCGTCTCTGGGATTTTATTATTAGTGCTACAAATTTTTCTTGACTCTAATAATTAAATACTCCATGAGTCTGACTTTAGTGTATTGTCTCTTCAAATTAAATACATTTCTCTCATGTGCTCCACCCTAGCCTCCAATTTGCTCCTGACCTCGTCCTGTCCATGAAATACCCAACCTCTAGGCCCAGGCCTATCCTGTGGTTTGGCATATCTTTGTAAGTCTCTACACTTGACTCTACCTTGTCTGTGCCCTCCCTAATCGCCAAACCTAGCCTTTGACCCATGTCCAATGCATGACTGTCATGTGGGTAACTATCTGCTCTTTTACTGGAGTAGAGGTCTATTTCTCAAGAAAGAATCTGTTAGTTACTGTTAGCCTATTTAAATACTCATAGCTTGGACAAATCATAAGCACTACTAATGAAGCTACCACTGTTGTTTTCCTAAATGGATATATTGTGCTGATCAAATTGTCTTCTAAACATTTACATTAGGGCCATACATTAGTGCTGCCCTCAGTCTATTTACACCTGGCTATGGTTACTGTAGAGACTTATAATTGGTCAAAGTATCAAGAAAAAGTGACAGTGAAATGTTAAGCCCTGAATGGGACATCAATATCACTCACTCAAAAGCTCAGATAATGTCACGGGAGAAAGGCCAAGTAGAATGTATAAGCCGAAGGAAGGGAAAGAGTTCTTTGAAATGATTTTCTTAGGCATTATCCTACTGTTCACAAAAAAAAAAAAAACAACAAGAGAAAACCAAAATAAAACAGACAAAAATCAGTAGCTCTGATCACCTGAACAAAACTAGGCCTGTCAACATTCGATCATGGTCCCACCCTTCCTGGAAGGGCTATTGGCAGCTAATGGCTGGAGAAGGGGGAGGGATTCTCCTCAATGGTGTCATTTCTAAGTTCGTCTGGTAACTGGTAAGTTGTTCATATTCTTGCTTTCACCTATACTCAGGTAAACAATGATAATAAAACTCATTGCCTCACAAAACCAACAATGGTAATGACAACAAAAAACACATGAACATAGAAGGAAGACTGGAATGGGAGAGATCAAGCAGGTATTATGGGAGTAAATATGATCAAAATATATTATATGCTTGTATAAAAATGTCACAATGAAAACTCTGAAACATTAATATAAATATAATTAATCTTTATCAATAAAAATTGGGAATTAAATATTGGGGTGAGAAGCTGAAAGATCATAGAAACAGCAAGCAGCCACCAGCCACCTCCTACTTCTTCTATTCCTCTATCCAAAAGCGTAGGGATCTTCTTTCAGCCCTGCCTTACTACCTCCTGTCTCCTCTCTGTCTACAGTACTCTATACCTCTGTGGTTAATTTTTGCCAATTAGTGGCTGGCTCTACCCTGTAACTCCAAGCAAGCTTTATTTGTCAGAACACAATCAAAATATCACACAACCAAACTTGGTGTGTATAGTTAGTATGTAGTAACAAGAATACAATCTAAGCAAATCCTATTATAAGTACTTTCCACGTAGTTCCCCGTGCTGGAAACTGTTTTCAGAATCATAGTGGATATCAGAATCCACAGCCAAATTCCTTACATAAGAGTCTCCTCTGTATTTTAAGTAATGTCTACATTGTTTGTAATGTAATTTTAATGAATTCTAAATATCTATGTTGCATTGTTTAGTTCAAAGAGATAATTAAAAATGCACGCTCAAGTTCACAACAGGTGCAATTTTAATTTTTAAATACTATTTTCTATTCATAGTTGTCTGAATCTGTGAGTGTGGAACACGAGAAGATAATTTTATTCATATCATCCTTTCTATATCACTAATTAAATACAATTATTTTCATTTTGTACTAGCATCCCATTACTATGAAAACAGCAGTTTAATAGTAGCAGATGTTTATTTTGGCTTATGGCTTCAGATATTAATGTCCATATTAGCTTATGCATGCCACTGTGAACCTGTTGTCAAACAGGACATCAAGGGGCAGATTATGTAATAGAATACAGTTGTTCATGTCACCATGAGTAGAACATTATGAAAGATCCAAGGGTCTGGGAATATAATATGCTTTCAAGGGCATGATTAAGGTGACCATCTGTAGGAGGAGGGCCTGCTTGTATGTCCCAGCTGCCCAGAACCAAAATAAACACACAGAAACTGTATTAATTAAAACACTGCTTGGCCCATTAGCTCTAATTTCTTATTGGCTAACTCTTACATCTTAAAATGGGTTTTAATTTAAATTTAAACAAATTTAACCCATCTACATTAATCTGTGCATCACCACAAGGTTGTGGCCTACCAGCCAAGTTCCAGCACATCTATCTCCTGTGGCGGATCCACGGCATCTCCTGACTCCCCCTCTTCCTCCCAGCCTTTCATTTAGTTTTCTCTGCCTAGCTCTGTTCCCCTACAGCTCTGCTACAGGCCCCAAGCAGTTCCTTTATTCATTAACCAAGAAACGCAAGACACAGACAGAAGGACCTCCCACGCCAACCATCTTTCATAAACGAGTGCCTACTTCCTAACATCATTAGTTGGGGACCAAGTTTCCATACATGAGCTGTTAAGATCAAAGCTGTAGCAGATACTATAGTGCAGTTCAATAATTTACATATGTGCTGTTTGATTCCAAAGTCTAGGTATCTCACAGCATTTTATTTTATTTTATTATGTTGTTGATGTGGGATGTCTTTCTGTGTGCTGTGAATATGTTTTATTACCATTGGTTAATAAAGTAGCTGCTTTGGCAAATAGCCAGACAGAATAGGGTCAGGCAAAAAATTCAAATAAAAATAAAGGAAGAAAAAGGTAGGAGACAGAGAGGTACTGGCCGCTGCCCAGGAAGCAAGATGTGAGGTAACAAGTCACAAGCCTGACAAAATATAGGATAATAAAGTAGGTTTATTTAAGTTATAAGTGACAGTTATGAATAAACCCGAGCTAACAGGCCAGTTTGAAACTAATATTAAGGCTCAGTGTGGTTATGTATTTTTGTTTATTTTTGTTTTATTTTCTAACTGATAGCTAGCAAGAGTAAAGATGTGGCAGATATTAGCACTAAAATTCTTAAACAGGAGCACTAATGAAGAGAAAAGTATGAAATGTGAGTTTGTTGTCTGGGTTTTTGTCCTGCCTGGTTTCTTTCCACCCACCAGGTCCCACAGCCATTTAGGCCCAAAGAAATCACATAGAGATTTATATTAATGATAAACTGATTGGCCCATTAGCTCAGGCTTCTTATTAGCTCTTATAACTTATATTAACCCATTATTTTTACCTATGTTAGCCACATGGCTCGGTACCTTTTTCAGAAGGGTTATCACATCTTCCTTTTTCTGTGGTTGGGACAGGACTGGGGAGGAATGGGTTTCCTCCTTCCCAGAATTCTCCTGTTCTCATTGACCCACCTCTACTTCCTGTCTGGTTGTCCTGTCTATACTTCCTTCCTGGCTACTGGCCAATCAGCATTTATTTAAAACATAACTGACAGAATGCAGAATTGTCCCACCCCATGAGTTTTTCCTACAAGAGTGTGTTTAAAATACTTCTTTCTCAGGATGTGGGGAAGGATGGGTAACTGAACAGCAGAGTCCTGTGTTAAGTCTCAGCAATATTCAGACTGTTCACACTTACAAGTAGACACTTGATTACTCCAGTGGGACTAATGATGAATATTTCCCTAGTAATATGTGTCAATACAATTTATTCTCTCCAAAGTTCATGATAAAATTGAATATATGTTTTGAGACTCTAGCATAGAAATTTAATCTAACTACAGTGTTTAAAGATTATGTCTCTTGAAATCAATTCATATTAGATAAAGTCAGGAGGATGGACCTCCTTTACTTGCTACTGATACTTTAATAAACAGGGGGAAACCATGAGGAGATTTAAATGTGCACCTTTTGCCAATCTCTGTGTGCTTCCTATTGATTTGCATGTCTAGGACCTGGGCCAGATTAAACCACTCTATATCAAAACTTGCCAAGCTTGTGGTATTGTGTTATGAGCAACAGAAAATGTACTGAGACAGTACAAGTCATTGAACAGATAGCAAAGGAACTCAATGGAAGGGTTGGCAGATCTTTTAAAATGGCCTTGAGGCCTGTCCATTGTGTTCATTGAAAACAGACCTATTGTCAACTCACACAGTTAGTACTGACTGAATAGTGCAATAAAAAAAAAAAACATAGCCCCATATTCTGCCTTCCAACTTCTGTAAGTTTAATTCATCATTATTAACTATGACAAATCTTCCTAATGTGCCTATTGAAAATAAAAGTTGATCGAGCAATGAATTTTGAGTGCTGTATTTGTTTCTGTCTTTTACATATCTTTACTCCCCTCCAGAGTTTCATTTTGTCTGTTTCTTGCATGCCCTGTTCCCTCTCTGACTGTACCATTGTCTCCTTCTAGTTCCTCTGATTTACTTCCTTTTGGGGCTCTTTCAGCACTAGTGATTGATAATAACGTCTTGTTCTCCTGCTGTAATTGCTGCATCAAGACAGCAGGCACAGCAGGCTGCCACAGTTTAACAGCAACTAAAAAGCAGATTGCTGTGTGCAGATTCACTGGGAGGGGTGACTCAAATGAGGAAGTGACTCTTCCCCAGTGCCTCAGTGCCTCTCTTAGAAACAAAATCACTAACCATACACTAGAGTGACAGTTCACAATGGACAAAGCAATGCATCGCTCCATATGGCAGTGGTTCTCAAACTTCCTAATGCTGTATCCCTTTAATACAGTCTTTGTGTTGTGGTGACCTCCAACCATAAAATTATTTTGCTGATTCTTAATAACTGTAATTTTACTATATTGATGCAAATATCTAATATGCAGGGTATCTGATATAGAATCCTCAAATGGGTCTTGTCCCACAGGTTGAGAACCACTGACATATTATATTAGTTGGAATGTTAGGCAGTGTTCTCTATAGTCACGGAACTGATGGAATATTCTCTCTCTCTCTCTATATATATATATATATTATATATATAATATATATATATTATATATATATAATGCATATATACATTCACACATATCACATATCTGAGGAATTATATATAGTCTATATATACATAGATATACATACATAGATACATTCACATATATACACATATCTGAGGAATTATATATATAGTCTATATATACATAGATATACACACATTGATATACATACATAGAATACATATATATTCCTTCTTCCACTGTCCTTATACAAGCTTCCATCAGGTGTGGCCTATTAAAGGTGTATCTCCCTGGAAGCTGATGATCTGAATGAAAGGTTTTCTCCTCACAATCAAAATCGAAATCCCATGTCTTTCAGCTTCAAGGTCAGAATCTCAAGTGTGTCCTCCATTTCTGGATTGTAGTTCATTCCAGATAAAGTCAAGTTGACAACCTAGGATAGCCATTACAGTTGGCTTTGAAGAATTTTTTCATAACTCTTCAAGACAATGCCTAGTGTTTATCAAGTCTTTAAAATAAAAGAGTCAGCACAGCTACTTTTCTTTACAGAAAAGGAGACAAGTAATGGATAGTTTGTTCATCTTTCTGTCACTGTGAATGAGCACCACTGAGGATAGCTCAGGATTACAGGACAGTTCCCCATTTGACCAATTCATAAAATACATCCTATAATACACAAACAACAGTTAATATAGTTATTAATAAGACAATTTATAATGATTATCTCTAAGGATAACATGAAAACTTTCCAATAAAGACAGTTCTTTGGGAACTTTGCTAGATGAGTGCAAGTACTCCTTTCTATTAAATATCTAACCCCCAAGTCAGTTATATTTAGTGATGTCATTTCCTTTGACACCTTTAACAATAGGTGTTGTATTCATAAAAAACAAAGTGTGAGACTAAAATTGCTACCATACTAAACTTACAGTGAGAGCCAGAATTTTACCACTGTCTGACTTGTAACTAGTTACACTATATCTATCTATCTATCTATCTATCTATCTATCTATCTATCTATCTATCTACCTATTATCTCTCATCTACCTACTTCTATCTATTGTCTATTTACATATCTGTCTGTCTGTCTATCTACCTCCCTAAATACATACCTACCTCCCTGTATAGCTATCTGCATGCATGTATTTAACCTTAAGGAAACTTAATTGTATCTAAACATTCAGGGAGAAATTGGAGCAGATTGTGAACGTTGGTTTGTCTCACAAGATGTCAAGAAAAAGCTTCAATTTCAATTTGTATAACTAAAAAATGCTATAAGTATTTTTACATCCCTGCTTAGGACCTCTAGAAATCCATACATGCTTGGGGCTGGGTTGCACTCTGTGCTACCTCATAAGGACAAAGCAACAGGAGATACAGAAGATGACCCCCTGAAGGCCCTTTGAGGTGTCTTCCTACGAAAATGCCTCCCCTGTAATGCCCCATAAGTTCTTACCTGGCACACAGCCTCTAGAGGCTTCTCTAACCAGGCAGATTTTGTAGCCTTCAGATAACAAGAGAGAGCGAGTGCAAAGCCGGAGACAGTGGCTAATCTTTAGGTTTCCAGAATTTAACACTGAGGGATTTAGAGCAAACTGACTGCCTTAATGGAAATAAAAGGTCACTCATCTTGCTCAGAATGAAACCAGTAAGTGCTTAAAGTTAATCTCCCTAATAATACATGAAAGTCAGCAGTGTGGTAAGCCGAAGGTTGGTTGAGGAGTCTCCAAGAAATTCTCCTGGAAATTTTGTTAACTTCCAAATTTCTGCATTGCTGAAGTTTTTAATCAAAATTATATGATTGTCTAAAAATACTTGCATGCCCTTCTTAGTCATTACTGGAAGGACTATCACAAGCCAGATTTAAGTGTCTGATCACCTGTGATTAGGCTACCTTCAAGTTTTTTAAAGTTAAATAAATGTTAAGTTTGTGAACTTCACACTCACAATTGTGCAATATTTTTATGTGTGGTATTTTCTCCACTTGTATCTGGATTTGAAAAATTGTAGGTCATGTGAGTCAAAACTTCTGATGTAGATGTAGAATATGACTTGGAGATTACATCACTTGCCTATAAGCCAGAAAAAAAAACCTTGAACCAGGTCACATTGAGTGAATGTGTATACTGTGGCTTTATGTGACAAGAAAGCTAATAGTGGAATGTTTTGTTTTTCAGAAAAATTTCTTACAAAATAAACATTTGATGGGAAATTTGCAGTTTATATAATTAAATTTCTTTAAGAATCTTCCTAAGGTAGAATTCTCTGTGGATAGAAACAGTGTAATAAAGGAAGTTGGGGGAAAAGAGAAGAGAGATGAATCAATGATATAGTTATAGTTTCTGGTCCTTGTAAAATATTTAAAGGATAGAAGAATATATCCTGTGTAATTATTGAGATAAAGTGTTCGTACATGCTTATTAGAAGCATTATGCTAATTCAATACTTATTTGCAATGCTTAACACTCAAATCAGAGTAATAAGCATTTCTGTTTTCAAACATTAATCATTTTTTTGTGTTGGCAATCTCATATTTTAGTTACTTGCATAAATATCATAGATAATTTTAACCTATAGGTTAATTCTTGTGCGATAGGGGAATAGGACATGATTCTTCTACTCTGTGTCACTGTTGCCTCATGAATTGGTCTCCATCTCCTTCCCCACCTCTCTTGCCATCTCTACTAACCACTATGACACGTCGTTTTTACAGCATTGTCTTACTAATTTCCACAGGAGGGTGATAAGGTATGGTGTTCATCTTTCTGCGACCAGCTTATTTCACTTGAAATGATGAGATCTAGGTCGAAATATGTTATTACAAAGGACAGGATTTAATCTGTGATCAAATAACAATTGCATACATATATCGTCCACTGACCGTCATCTTTGTTGGTTTCATATTTTCACTATTGTGCATAGTACTGGAAGCATAAAGTACTGAGAAGTATGTGCAAACATTGCATCTCAATAACAACATAGAGTGTATTCTTATATCTAATAAACACTAGAAAATCAGTATAGTTTGAGTATGATAATTCACTTCCTAATGTTGCTATGTACAACAGTCGATTGGTGAGTTATAGAATAGCTCTATTTTTAGTTTATTTTAGGCATCTCTGCTGTTCCATATACTGACTGCACTATTTCTACCGATAGCCAATGCAAATCTGGTGAGATGATATTTTGTTATGGTTATGATTTAGATTGCTCTGATTGGTGAGTTTAGCACTTTTCTTTTCTTTTTTTTTTTTTTTTTTTTTTGGTTTTTCGAGACAGGGTTTCTCTGTGGTTTTGGAGCCTGTCCTGGAACTAGCTCTTGTAGACCAGGCTGGTCTCGAACTCACAGAGATCCGCCTGCCTCTGCCTCCCGAGTGCTGGGATTAAAGGCGTGCACCACCACCGCCCGGCTTGAGTTTAGCACTTTTCATATGCTTCAGCCATTTTGTGTATTTTTAAGGAGTGATTGTTTAAGATTTTATTTAGCTCATGAATTATTGCACTATCTATTTTTCCATGTTCATCTTCAGTTCTTTAAGTGTCTTGGATGTCAATACCTTCTCAGATGAAAAATAATTTTTTACATTTTGTATATTAACTCAAATATATTGATAATTTTCTTTGGTATACATGGGTTAGGTATGATATATATATATATATATATATATATATATATATATATATTTCAAATTCACTATTGGCAGGATGTGTAAGTTCAAGGATCTGCCTTCTCATTTAGGTTTTCCACTTTTTAGGTGCAATTGTTCAGATTCGCATCCTACATTGGTTTCATTTCCGAGTGTTGGCTATTTTCTCTCCCTTTCCACCTGTTTATGTCATACAGTTTTAGCTCATTCTAGGCTGGGCTATATCCAGCCCCAGTTATAGCAACCGGCTAGTGTTTTCATCCTCCCCCAAAAAACTAACTTAGTGTTTAGTAGTCTTTTACTTTGTATATTATTATTTGTTTATTTAATTGTTTAGTTAGTGTATATGTGAGAGCACACAATATCAGCATTGTTGTGTTCGTACACATAGTCCTCAGCCTAAAGAACACAGATGATGTTCCTTGCTCTCCAGGAACAAGTTTATTGATGTCAATGTGTCTTACACAAAGAACTTCAGTCCAAATGTTATATGCTTGGAAGAATTTCTTCTCTTGCGCCTTAGGAGTGTGTAGATATAGATGAGAACTTCAGCCATTGGTAATCATGTTCTTTGAGCTATAGGGCTCAGCTAGATTGCAATAGCTAAAACTTTTATTCATGACATTGCAACAGTGGTTCTTTTTCAACTTTATAGGTTGCTATACTTTCTATTAGAAGAGTCAGACAACTACACCATTGAGGACAGATACTTCATGATAACTTAAGCAAAACCACAACAAGAACAACAATAACATGCACAGTTTTTACAGCATCAATAGGTGGATAGGCAGGCCTTTTTGAAATGTATACCTCATCTTTACATTAGGTTCTCACTAGTGTGTGTGTATTTTACAGCCAGGCAAAACATATTGTAAGACATTTGAGTCTGTTTTATATCTCTGCTCCACTCTTACTCATCATAATTTTGTTTCAGAACAGTGAAGATGATTATTTTAGTGAGTTTAATTTTCATGAACTTTCGGTTTTATGACTCTGGTTTTTGTTATTTATAGTAATAATGGTAGGCTTTGAAAACAACATTGACTTCACAGTCTCTCATCTACTTGAAGATGGGTCTAGTTTTTAACCCCCTGTTTCCTGATGTGTTTGTTTATTAACCTCATAAGTCTGAGAAATAACTAAGATGTATCAACAGCAGTTCCTTGACTATATGATGGGAATGAGACCTTACCTAATTCCTGTTAGGCAGGTTACTAAGTCACAGCTCTTTGAAGGTGTTGTCATTCACCCAGTGAGGTCCTTTGCAGCCCAAGGCTTCTAATAGGGTCACGTGATCTATTGCTATATCCCTATGATGAAATGATTTCTGGAAATGACTCATCAGATCCTGAATGGAACTGAGAAGTTATTTTTTAGTCTAGTCAGTTATTTATTTATTTATTTTTTTGTTTAGTCTGAATACATGGCAAAGCTTGTCAGCACTAGGGAATCACCTTGTAGGTAGGGTGACCAATATGTGCTTATGATCACAGGTGATGGCCAGATGCCTCTATTTGTTCTTCTTGCCTCTTCATCTTAAGAATATTATTCTTTTTAAAATGCGAAGAACATGGGTGAGGTGACATATTATCATTTAAATTTACCCGAGGATCTTCAAAAGATCAAGAGCGTGTGATATACGTTAATTTCCCAAGTAAAGCAATTATTATATCCAGCACATCAAATCTGAGCAATTAGACTTTAACTTAGCTGATGAACACAACATTAACAAGAACACTCAACACTGCTGAATCTATTGTGCAATTCAATATATTTTCCTGGTGTCTATTTTCACAAGTATCTTGACAGTTTTAAGTAAATGAAGCTTGAATTTTCTTATTGGTATCTGGGCAGGTTTTAATCAACAGTGGAGGATCTGGTTACTTTTGAATTTTCCAGGTGGAGGGAATGTGTGTGATCTTTAAGAGGGACAGAAGTGTTCTTGATGCCATCTTCAACTGCGATTGAATTTAATCTAAGGGTTAATACCACAAAGGATTAATGAGTCATGAGCTGAAGTGGTAGTGGCCTTTTGAGATGGGAACAAGAACATTGGTCTTTTCAAAGCTCTGAAGTGATGATGAGAGGCACAAGTGTCCTAATGCATCATTAATGTGAAAAGCAAACTGTATTCAAGCTGAATTTGCAGTGTCCTTACCGTGACAAGTTTATAGCCTCTTACCAATTGATAGCACAGCTGCCAAAAGTGCTTCTGTGCCTACATATTGAAGCTTCACAAATGAAACAGATGTTTTCTGATTTAACCTGCGAAAATACATATTTGTTCTCCTTTATGCATTAGCTTTTCACTGAATGAAGCAATTAAGACGGGTTTTCTCTTGCTGAGAAATTATAGGCTGAAGCATGAGTTTTTCTTTTTCTACTTTGTAATGAACGCGATAAATAAGAATGTTAAAGTAGGTGTTTATACATGCTCAAAATGGCTGGATTTAAGACCCATGGTTACAAGCCAGGTTGCATGAACCACACACTTTCCAGCACCTGAGCTCTTTGCCCCAGTTGCTACCTGTACCTCTTCACCTGGCTGAACCTCTATTACCATTTGCTGAACAATTAACAAAATACTCTTGAAGAAAAACATTCTTCAATAAATAAATATATTTATCTTTTGCAGTCATATCTGCTGTAATATAGGTAAAGGTCACTCACAGGTCATTCCTTCTCAGTTCCTTTCTTGCCTATAAAGGGAGTGAAAGAATTTACCTCATTTCTCTGGGTTTCACTCTTATGTTTAATGTGTGGAATGAATTTAATAGTAGATCATGATCTACTCTTTTCTGGTTTTTAGCATTTCATTGAATGTTCTCTGGTTTACCTATTTTCTCTATGTGCAAAGAGAAGGAATGGCAAATAGTGTGTCTGAGTCACAGCTTTAAGAAGTTTGAAAAAAATATAAAGTTTCCCAAGCTCAAACTGCTATATAAATGTTTAATTATGGTAGTGTAGATTAAAATGCCCAATAGAGATACATTAGTCTTGTAGCTGACCATTTTTTCTCCTTCATTTTGTAGAAAATTCCAGATAAATAGACATTGCACATTGCACCTGATTAAACATTTATACAAATAAATGCATTGGTACTGTTATTTTTTGATTCATGCCTGAATAGCCTTGGGCTAGACACATGTGGTTAAGTTTGATTTTCTTTAAAAAATACCTTGCATCTTACATTGGAATGACTCTTTAGGGGAACAGGCTTCATTTGAGAGTAATTGCAGGGTGGTCATTGATATCCTAGGTAAGTTGATGTCAGCTGTTTTATTCCATGTTCCCTATATTAATTTTGTAAACAAGCTAACCAAAAAAAGCAGAGAGAGTTCACTCAGGGAGAAGAAATCACCACAGCTAAGGGAGAAATGAAATGAGGTGGCCCTGTCCTGATGGCCGAAAAGAAAGGGATTCCCTCAGGGGACTGGTAGGAATCAACTAGAATGTGCTCACAAGGGCTGGAGACAACTGATCTTGTCGGAGAAAAATATTCCAGAGAAATCAAATGGAGCAGTCCAGGTCAGAACTTCTTTCCTGGGAGGTTCTCTTTTAGGTAACTCCTATAAGACACAGGCTATGCTCATGTGAAATAATATTATGCTTATTATTTACTAAACACTTTTGACTTGATGGAGCACCAACATGGTGAGGGATGTCTGTTCTCTAGTCACTGCTTTTGATGCTATCGTTCCTTGTTTGGTCACCTACATTCTAACTCAATCTAGCCTGCCTACTCGTCCCTAATTTTGGCCACTTTTCCACCTCAGAACATAATTGAGTGAAGAATCTACCCCTTTCTTTCACCCCACATCATTCTTATGCTTCCATTTGGTGTTGAGGCCCTTCTGTCTATGTGTTGCTTTTATTGGTTAATGAATAAAGGAACTGCTTTGGGCCTACAGCAGAGCTATAGGAGAACAGAGCTAGGCAGAGAAAAATAAATAGACCGCTGGGAGGAAGAAGGCAGAGTCAGAGAGACATCATGTAGCCCCACTAGAGACAGATGCCAGAACTTTAGACAGTAAGCCACAGCCACATGGTGATATACAAATTAATAGAAATGGGTTAAATTAATATAAGAGTTAGCCAATAAAATGCTAGAGCTAATGGACCAAGCAGTGATTTAATTAATGCAATATCTGTGTGATTATTTCAGGTCTAAACTAGCCAGGTGGCCAGGAATCAACAAATAACTCTCTCCTTCTACAAATTGGTGTGCCAAAATGGTGGACTAAATCCATGTAAAACCTGAGAAAGCTTAAAAAGAAATTCTAGACACACACACGAAAAAACAAAGTTTAGCTGCATTTATTTTCCAGCTGGCAGCATGCCACAGCTCCTTTAAGAGAGGTTTTCCTGATTCCGTGGCAGCAAAAGAAAATAGCCACGCCATTTTGAAATACTGGTTTTCTGTGCTATGCTGCCAGTGTGACCTCTGGCTCTTCCAGGAGACCTAATATTTGGATGGGGTTTGTGAGCAACATACTACAGCTTGTTTGATGGCAACTTGGACAGGCTGTGTGCCTGGAAGTGGGGCCAAGTACATGACTTTCAGAGGCAGCTAATGGCTCCATCATGCTGGACTGGGCAGGGCAAGCAGAAAATTCTGTATTACTCCTAGCAATGATGCAGCTTAAGTTTTTAAGAAGCTCTTAGCATCTTAAGAAGCTGTTTTGATCAGATACACAATAAAAACAGATTCAGACATAAAAGACCTCTAAATGGGTTACATTGTTGGATAAATGTACATAGGCTTGGGAAAGAGAAGAAAAAGAGTATAGAGAGTTGAAAAAGACCATCCATCGCCGGATGAAGGTTCTATGGTGATATGCAAGATATTCATCAGTGTGGCTATAGAATAAGGCCAGTTCAGGCACCCTCTCCTCTGCTGCCCACGGAACTAGTTGGGGAAATCCCCTTGGACACCTGGGAACCCCTCTAGAGCCAAGACTCTAGCCAACCCTAAAGTGGCTTCCTTGGTTAGGATAACTTCTTTCCTGCTCCCATAGCCACCCTTCCTCTATCTCCATCTTTGGGCCTGTGGCAGAGCTATAGGGGATCATAGCTAGGTAGAGAAAACTAAAGAAAATGCTGGGAGGAAAAAGGCAGAGTAGAGAGATACCATGTAGCCTGGCAGGAGACAGACACCAACCTGAATGTCCCTGAACTGAAGAGTGTATAAGGAAAATGTGGTGCATTTACTCAGTGGAGTACCTCACAGCAGAAAAAAATAATGACGTCTTGAATTTTACAGGCAAATGGATGGAGCTAGAAAACATCATTTTGAGTGAGGTAACCCAAATTCAGATCACATGTACTCATTTATAAGTGGTTTTTAAACATAAAACAAAGAAAACCAGCATACAAATCACAATCCCAGAGAAACTAGACAACAATGAGGACTCTAAGAGAGACATAGATCTAATCTACTTGGGAAGTAGAACAAGACAAGATCTCCTGAGTAAATTTGGAACAAGGAAGAGAATTGAAGGGGAGGGGAGAGAAGGGGAGAGGAGCAGAGAAAAATGTAGAGATCAATAAAAATCAATAATAATAAAAAAGAAATGGTTTAAATTAGTATGTTAGCCAATAAGAAGCTAGAGCTAATAGGCCAAGCAAAGATTTAATTAATACAGTTTCTGTGTGGTTATTTCAGATCTAAGATAGCCAGGCCAGCTTGCAACCAACAAATGACCCTCCTCCAACATCTACTTCCTCAGGTTTGGGAAAGGAAAGAAGAGTTTTCATAACTGCTGATGGGGCCACAGAAGTCCTTGTACTCACAGAGAAGCACCAAGAGAACCAGGAATGTTAAACACGCAGGGGTGTCTCCTCAATGGAGGAGATAAAATCAAATGCCTGCATCCCATCAGGAGAGTCATAAGTGGAACTTGTTAATGTCCTGGTGAAGTTTTTTGCTCTCTGAAAGAACAGATCTCACTCCAATTCCCCAGAATTATTATCCTAGACACTTCCCTCCCTAGACGATTGCCCATCCTTAGGGGAGCTGTTGTTACAAGTACTTTATGTCCCACTGACCTCTATGCTATTGGCCAGAGACCACACTTGATTCTAGGCCTTTTTGCTAGAGAACCCACCCTCTTGATCACATGCAGTTTGTCGGAGTCTCTATGTAGTCATACCTTAAGCTTTATTGTGCACCTGGATTTGGAATAAATGGACTTATTGTTGCCTGGAAAACTTTTCTCAAATTGTACTCTGTTTTAAATATGCTAACAATGAACTTCCTGGTGTTTGACTCTCCAAACTGATCCAGAGTGACTAAGTCAGTCTGCACTGGGATCTCATTCTTATCTCTTTGTTTAATTCACTTCTGTTTATGAGACCCCCTCCCCCGGCTCAGTGTGCTACTCTAGTGCTTCCTTGATTTTTAAAATTTTCAATGTAGTCTCCAAACGTGGACACTAAACTCACGTTTGCCAGGAAACTGCTTGCTCGTTTATTGTCTATTGTGTCACATATCCAGTAGCTTGATTCCCTTGAGTCTCATTCATTGGCATACACCCTAAGGCTGCTTGTATCAGTGAGCCTGGCAGGGGGCCTTTTCAAGATGGTTCAAAGCTCAATGCCTTGGCAAGGATCCACGGATTCCATGGGAATAGGATCAAGACTTGCCCTTCTACTTGTCAAAGGACTTACTGCTGCCTCTCCTCTAGTTTTTTTTCACTCTGATCAAACACAGAAGGAATCCTAATATGTTAATGTCTTTAAACCTTAGTGTTTTTGCGATTTTGTTTAATGGCAGTTAAATGATTTTGGTCTTCGCTTAGTGAAAGAAAATTAAGGCAGCTTGTGTCATCGTATTAATAAGTAGTTTTGTTAATGATGTAGTCCATGAGTGAAGAAAGCAAGATAAAAGGGAAGAGAGGCCTTTCCACCCATGGCTACAAGTCCAATTCACAGCTATTGTTCACTTACTGGAAACCCTTTGCTGACCTCAACTTTCTACTTGCTATGAAGCAGGTGTGTTTCTGCATATGTGAACTACAAAAGCCCATGCTCTATAAACAAGGAAGGCAGGACGGGCTTTGCAGAGGCATGACTTGGATTTTACTTTGAAGAATTAGCCCAGCTAGCACAATGGAAAAGCAAACATTAGAACTGACTGGCAGGCACAGGCATGGGCATATGTGGGCAACGGCAAGCTAAATAGAAACAGAGACCATCTCAAGAGAGAACAGTGGTGTACAGACATGGGATAGCCACTGAAAGATGAAAAAAGGGGGCTGTACAATAGTTGTAGTGTGATAACATACAATATTTACGGAATTACTGATGTCTTTCTCGACTCACTGTGGGTGGATTCAGGGAATATGAGTATCATGGTGCATGGGATTTTGCAGGAGGTCTTGATTAATTTTATGACATTTTGATATGATTCTTGACATAAAATGAGTTCCCTGTATTGGGTACCTCTAAATGGCAGCAGTCACTGACAATGTGTTAGCACTGGCATCTAGTGCTCTTACCAAACATCTACTGTCTCAATGGGTGCTCTTCCTACTTTTAATCTATGTTGTTTCCTCCATGGTTTATGCTAGCCACTATCCGGTGATTACAAACGTAAGGATTTTAAAGAAGAGATATCAGTATTAATCAGCAAATGTCTACTCATGATCTAGTGGTATCCTCCCCTATCAGGACTTCCACTGATAATGGGCTCATTACCTGTAACTTTAAATTCTGACTTTCATCTCTCTGGCATGACTGAAGTCAGAGAGCAGTGAAGTCACGTGGATATGGCACCTGGTAACTAAGTCATTTTCTAGGATGGACATATTTGCCCATTATATTCAATAGCTCTGTGATGCTGTTTTCATATCCTTTAGAAAAATGACATCAGTGACGTGCTCTCATGGGAAGATTTGTGCTCATTTAAAAAATAACATACAAACTCCATTTGTTAACATTCATTTTTATAAAATACCTTAAAAGAACAGATAAAGTACTTGAGGTTACATATCCAGAATGGAAAAAAAGAAAGAATAAAATATAAATTAATTGAACATATAACTATTTTGCCACATTAGACAAGTGTAAAAAAATGCATTTCAAAACAATAAAAACGGGAATTGAGAAGGAAACCTTTCTATTGCTGTCTTTTTCTGGAACCTCTTCCTTGAAGCTCTAGTATTCTAGGTTTACAGGCAGGACCTGCATTGATGTTTAAAATATGCCGCATTTTACTTCCAAATCAGTCCATCTGAAACATCTCAAAACCAGATTAGGGAATTCAGTGCAAACTAAAGCTTCAAGTTGAAAATCCAAGAGGCAAAGTCACGTTCAGGATGGAGGAAATGCTTCTGGAACTGAACAAGTAAAGAGTTCACATTATGAATAAATCTTTGCATGTGTCCTTTGTGTGAGAAATGCTGAGTTAGCAAACAGACCTTGGAGGTTGTACTTAGGGCTCTATTGCACTCTGGGCAGGGGGAAAGCAGGAAGGGCTAACAACTATAATTGGGGAAGAAAGTTCAAGTTAAACATTACAATGACTGGATTTGGTTCTAGAAAACTTGGCTGTGATATATCAGATACCAACAGATTAGGGGTAGGGGAAAGGTGATTCACATACATACAAACAACAACAAAAAAAACCCCTCCCCGAGTACTGGAATTGAAACTTCACAGGAGATGGATCCTAAGTCCTCAACACCCAGAACAACTTGTAGGTAGGGGCTAAAATTAATCACGATTTGTTTTAATTGTGTAGATGATAGCAAATACGTCTTAAGGGTAATTTTATTATCAAATCTTGAGCTCTGGGAGGAAAATCTAACATTCTGGATCAGAGGGAATAAAGTCTGGATCATCTCAAAGTATTAGCTAGTATTCTGTTTCATAATGAAAATTAATTTGAACTAGTCTTTAAACAAAGTCTGTGAATTCCATGGTTTTTGTCTCCATTGTCTTACATAAGACTCACTGCTTTTACTTTAATGACAAAACTGGCAGTTGCCAGAGGGAAGATGCAGGGATCTTGGTACAATTCAGAAACTTACTCTTTCCTTCCTAACCTCAGGTCCAAACAAATGATATCGTCACATCTTTAGCTTTTAAATTCTTGCTGATAATTTCATGTATTACTCTAAAGAAGTGCATGAAAATATGTTGCAGTTCCCAGCGTTCCTGTCTTACATCACCCTTTAATCTATTAAGGGTGTTCTAACAAGGTTAGGACAACAAGGGGGCAACTTTGGGTTTTAGGCTATGTCGATGGTTGGCAAGATACATAAAGCCAAAAATACATAGCACTGTTCCCATATGACATCGGAACTTATAAAACAAGCAAAAAAATTATGGGCAGATAAAACAACAAATAGCCAATTGTAAAAAATAGCATATAAAAATTGTACTCATACCTCCTTATAGGAATAGAATCCAAGGAAATTAAAAATACCCCTCTGGGGGCAGAAGCAGTATAGGACTATCTGAATAAATCTAGAACAGACTATGAATCCTCAAGTCCTGTCTCACCCTATGTAAGTCAGACTGCAAAGGAATGCGCCGGACCCCCTTGCTAGGCAAATATGGCTTCGTGCATGAGTCTTTTACATCACCGACTCCATCAGATCTAGCCAATAGTCTCTCTTCTCCCTAGTCAGGATGGAGGACTCATTATCTGAGGCGTTTCTGTGTGTCCCACTGGTGTGGAACAAGGAGTGGAACAAACCTCCATGAACCTACAACTAAATCGATCTTTAGGAAGTATCAAATGTGGTCAAGCATTTTGTATGGAGATAGCTTTGATTTTCTTTTTCCACTATTAGGGATTTAAAAAAAAAAAACCCTGAAATTTCTGGAGTTCTGAAGCTCTCGCATCAATTTCTGGAGCTTCATCCATCAGATTAGAGACACATATCATCAAACACATATATACAAACAATATGTTAGAGCCAGTTTGCTCTTTAAACAAACCCAAGAGTGCAAAGCACACTGTAGATGGTCAATAGATATTTTTAGATTCAAACTAATTCCATAGTTTCAGAAGACCCACTCATTTTGTTAAAAAGGCAAAATTATGTTAAAGTCTTTCATCTGACTGGATGGGGCAACATGGAACAATCAATGAGAAAACCCACAGAGTAAATAGGAATCCTCGTTTGACAGGAGGAAGGGTCCTAGGGATTTTGCAAGTACCAGGGCTGCGGTAGCAGTGGCACATACCAGTCATCAGTACCTCAGGAGGAGGCTCACACACTGTGAGGAGCCAGGGTGACATCCCAAAATAGAAAATGAACTGGGCAAAAGGATGTCCATGACCTTATCTAAAGGCATATTAACAGATTTTGAGGAGACAACCACCTTTTCCAGCTTTACCGAAAGTGATACAGGCATAAACATCAGGGGATCTCATTATGGTCCTGGAACACAGTGCTGTCTCATGCGAGCCTGTTTTTCCTGCATCTGCAGTAGTCACTTTTACAGCATCATGGCACTCCTGGGCTATAAGAGGGAGAATATGGAAAACTAAAGGTCACAGCACTTGCACTAACAAGGGAAGCTCTTTTATATTATATAAAAACCCTTTACAAAAGGCAGTTTATTGACAAATAAATGCTTTATACATTCAGGTTTTTCCCCACCTCTCAACAGTGATGGTTCCCAAAGAAAAGACTCAGTAGTGAAGACAAGACCACACACATTTTCCTTTTTCTTTCTGCATTCGTTTGAGATGCTGTAGATCAGAACCTTCAGACTAGCATGTCGTATAAATGGGAGCAATGAAACTGGACCTGGGGACTTGAGGTGGGGCCTGGATAGAGAGCAACACAAACAAATGATTTTGCTGCTGATGGGGACAGCAGGGACGGGCATGAAAAGGTTACAGCAGACATGACCAATTATACAAAGGGCCTGTCAGGAACACAGTACAGGAATCCAAAATAGAGACAAAACGCAATTCTGCCAACATGTAAACAAGGAAAAGCATTTCACAGATTCAAAGTTCAAGGGGAGTAAACGTCTTTAAATTATTTTATCAGTTCAACCCTGATTTAAAAGTATGGCTAGCACAAACACAGAAGCTGCAGCGTGGGCATCCTAGGGGAGCCGTGGTCTCCAGAGAAGTGGTACTCTAGGCCTCCCTTCTGGAGACGCCATGCAAAATGACGCTGGGGCTCCTGCATCCCCTCTCAGTCCTTCTGTTCCATACTCCTGGAATATTTTGTCAACTGTTTTACCCTTTGGTGCTTGTAGTTCAGGCTGCTATAGATTTAGACGTGGAGAGACTGGAGGAGGGAAGGCAAATTCTCGAAGTATGCTCCTGGCCACTTCTACGTTATTCTGGGCAATCTCTAAGGCTCTTTTCACTTCTTCAAAGGCATAACCCTCTCCCATGAGTTTTGCAATTTTTGCATCAACATTTTCCAATGCTGCCTCAGGCCCATGGGGTTTTCTGTGATGAATTTCTGGTGCAGTCCTGCGGGGTCGTGGTTTCGGGGGTCGAGCTGGTGCTTGCGAACCATCTGTGGAGATTTTCAAAGACAGACATCATTGAAACAGTGAGATAAAAATGAATGTCATACGATTTCTTAGAAAATTAGGAAACAACCTTCATCAAGATTCAGTAATACCATTTTTAATATATAGCCAAAGGATGCTTAATCGTACCACAAGGACATGTGCTCAACTATGTTCATAGCAGCATTGTTTGTCATAGCCAGAAACTGGAAACAATTTAAATGCCCTTGGAGTGAAGAATGGATAAGGAAAATGTGGTACATTTACACAATGAAGTACTACACAGCAGAAAAAAATAACAACATCTTGAATTTTGCAGGCAAATGGATGGAGCTAGAAAACATCATTTTGGGTAACCCAGATACAGAAAGACAATTATCACATGTACTCATTCATAAGTGACTTTTAAACATAAAGCAAAGAAAACCAGCACACAAATCACAATCCCAGAGAACCTAGACAACAATGAAGACCTTAAGAGAGACTTACATAGATCTAATCTACATGGGAAGTAGAAAAAGACAAGATCTCCTGAGTAAAGTGGGAATATGGGGACCATGGGAGAGGGTTGAAGGCAAAGGAAGAGGTGTGGAGGGGAGCAGAGAAAAATGTAGAGCTCAATAAAAATAAAAATGAAATGAATGCCATAGGACACAATAGTGCTATCAATTTTTAATACTATTACTTATTTTCTCTACAAATACTTTTATTTGCTGGCTAAATTATTGTGAAATGGAAAATGTTACCTCATTTTGAAAATTACAATGTGGTGGGAGAATGTAGTAGTTTGACTCAAAAAATAAAATTTTTCTTTCTGATTTCATATTTCACTTTTCAGGCCACACAACAGATACATAAAAGAGAAAAACAGAAACAAACAAACAACAGCAACAAAAGAGTCAAAGCCCAAAGCTCAGAGTATAAGTGGCCAAGATCTGTTTTATCACATACTTTATCTTTCTCAAGTACGGCACAACCTTTGGCTGCTCCAAGACGAAGAGGGTGGAGAGGTCCCTAGTGGAGGGGATGCTTTCCCTATAACCTAATAGAAGAATGAAGAATAGCCCCCAGCCGGGTGGTGGTGGCGCACGCCTTTAATCCCAGCACTCGGGAGGCAGAGGCAGGCGGATCTCTGTGAGTTCGAGGCCAGCCTGGTCTACAAGAGCTAGTTCCAGGACAGGAACCAAAAAGCTACTGAGAAACCCTGTCTCAAAAATCCAAAAAAAAAAAAAAAAAAAAGTCCCCAAATGTTCTCTTTCTTACTCATGTGTGGTTATTCTGATCTGAACTATTTTCATAAATATACTCTGTAGGCTCTCCTCCTGACTTTTCATGTTAATAATGCTAAACTTCACTGACAATGAGGAAAAATAAACTGAAAAGAGCAGATGTTTTGCCTCTATGAGTCAACAGGTTCAACAGATTAAATGTGGCTTTGCATGAGCAAACATATTCCAATGCAGAAACTTTCGCCCCCCCAAATGCAAACATTGAGAAAACATCACGAGGAAGCTGGCTTATAGTTCAGACTTTCTTTTCTTCCTCTCATGCGTTTTCTTTAATGTGTGCAGCTGTATGTATAGTAGGTGTGTACATATTTGTGTGTGTCCAAGTGGGTACACATGTGCCATGACCCACATGTGGAGGTCATAGGGCAACCTTGGTTGTCAGTTCTTGCCTTCCACCTTGTTTACTGTGGGGTTTCTTGTTCATCTCTGCATGCATCAGGCTGGCTGGCTTACAAACTTCTGCAGATTCTGTTTCTTGGTAGCATTTCACTGTAGGTAGCTAAGCTTATAGATGCATTCTAACATATCTGGCTTTACATGGGTTCTGTGAATCCAAACTCAGGCCCTTACAACTACATGGAAACTATCTACGGAGCCATTATGCAATTTTTTTTTTTTTTTTTTTTTTTTTTTTTTTTGGTTTTTTGAGATAGGGTCTCTCTGCAGTTTTGGAGCCTTTCCTGGAACTGGTTCTTGTAGACCAGGCTGGCCTCGAACTCATAGAGATCCGCCCGCCTCTGCCTCCCGAGTGCTGGGATTAAAGGCGTGCACCACCACTGCCTGGCGATAATAGTTTCTTAAAGCGAAACCAATAACGTTGGTACCAATGATCAGGCAGGACTGCTGAGAACAAAAAGAATTAATTATATAGTCATGTAAAGAATATACAATTTCTGGGTGTTGCCAAAATCTGTATTGGTTTTGCATTTATATTAAACTATATATCACTGTACAGCATCTAGGACCTCACTACTTACTGACTGGAGAACAGGTGTTGCAGGATACTCACAATTGCTGATGCCACTAATGACTTAGGCCCTTGATAGAAGTAGAATTTATACAACAGGGCCTGAGCTGACTTTCACCCTCTGAGCCCAAAACACAACAGAGACCACCATTCCAATTTCAGGAGTATCTATATAGTGAGATCCTCACACTTTTTGCTGTTTATACTTCCTTACCTGGTGAACGGCTAGTGTGTCTCTATTCTTGTATGATGCAGAAACAGCTGGTCTACCCGATTTTAATAAGGAATATATAATGCCCAAACTCACTAATGCCAGCTGCTTAATAATCTGGGATGTGAAAGGGAGACATGGTGACCACAAGATACAATCCAACACTATATAGTAAACTAATGTCTAAGGCTCAGAAAACATTGCAGAAGAGGGCTGTGGAAAGATTGCAAGAGGGTTGCCTGAAATAAGATGGTGTCATATATATATATATATATATATATATATGGAAGCTGTGCTGATGTGGGATTCCCGTCTGTATGCTGGGAATATGTTTTTTATTACCATGGGTTAATAAAGAAGCAGATTTGGCCTATGGCAGGGCAGAATACAGTTTAGTGGGAAAACTAAACTGAATGCAGGTAGCTTTCGGCACATAAACAATTCAAGGAAATAAAAAAGCACAAAAGCTACATATGAAATATTTGGGGATGAACTTAGTTATGGAAGTACAAGCACTCTATTGTCAAAGTTATGAAACAGTAATTGAAGAAACTGACAAGATAAACAAAAAGGGTAGATTTCCATATCCATGGATTTGAAGACTACAGTTAAAATGTCTGTACTACATAAATCACTCTATAGATTCAAATTAACCTATAGACTAAAGTGCAATACCCATCAAAATGCCATGACCCTTTCCACAGATTGAAAAACCAACCCTAATATTTATATGGAAGCAAAGCAATCTTGAACAGAAAGATGAAAGCCAGAGGGAGGCGCCACACAGCAGACTGCACGACATACAGCACACATACAGCAACACAACAGACTCAAAGGCTAATGGAACTGAGATCCGGAAACAGACCTGTTCACTTGCTGCCAACTGGATCTCACAAAGACTAAAATCACACAGGGGGAAAAGAATGCCTCAGCAATGGTGCTAGGAAGCTCAAATATCCACATGTAAAAGATTGAAACCCAACCCTTATTTCTTAACCACTTAACAAAAATCAGCTCTGAATGTGCAGGAGGACCCTGGTGGTACAGCTCTAAGTCCTTTCCTTTCTTACTGTTGGTAACTGCTGTATTCTTCAGGGTACACGTCATATTGTGCAATTCACAAAACCGCAACAAACAGATGAGATTCCTTCTGCTTTACTGATGTGAACTGTTCAAGAATGGAGATAGAGGTGCTAAGAGGGTTTTCTGACATGAAAGAGCAGCAGCAACCCAGTGGAGGGCTCTGCCATGGTCAAGGAGGTTTCACTGCTCCAGTGCCTTCCACTCCTTTGCTGGCACTGCGGCCCCTTCACTGCTGGTCCTGTTTTGTTATAAAGGAACCCAATGTGCTTTGGCAATCACTGTTACATTACATGGAGGTGTGATTGTGGATTATGAACTAACATGGTTTTGGCTTGGCCACTGATTATGTTGGTAATCACAACATAAGCTTGATTAACAGTAAAAGAATAAATGTGTGCATAGCCTACAAAAATTGTCAGATTAACTTGAATTCTTTTACGCTGATGCTTGTCTCTGTGGGATCCTGAGCAAACTGTTAAAGCTTGCTGAGTTTCTTTATTTTATAAATTAAGCTTATTGCAGAGTTGTATGCATTTATTTATATTTATGTATTATAACTATGTTTTCGGGTATATAACAGAATATACATTATATACAATATAATATATTTTATATGAATAACCACATAGAAAGAATTATGTATACTATATTTGTATGTGAAATGACCTCAATGATTGTCATAATCATCTTTCTAAAATAACTGTCAGAATTTGTATTCTATTGTAAATGTTTAATAAATTAAGTATTGCATAGCATATACATATCATCTGGGAATTAGACCTTCAGTAATTTAATAAAGAAGTACTATTCTTGGAATAAGCATTAAAACTCTTTGACTAGTAATTTTTTATGTTCAATAATAGCTGAGAATTAGAAGAAATAATGTGAATTCAACTAAATAAAGAAGGAACAAAATCTCAAAATATATTATAATCTTGTTATTCAAATATAAGTTGCTTCAAAGAATTTTGGAGCCCATTTAAACTGTGATATTGAATAATTACAGCATCTTAGACACAGTCTAATCAATAGACACAATTTCACATATGGTTTTCAGTGCAATACAAATAAATGAAAGATCTTCACATACACAATATTTCAAATACACAAAGAGCAGCAGGAGAGACTGCTTTAGATACTCCTGGCAAACACTTCAGCGCTGTGGTTTTAAATCAGAAGTGCATGAAGGTTTTCAAGAGGCATCAATGACCAGATGAATTGTAAAGCTCAACCACACTGAAATTTCCATCGTGGAAACAAAACTAAGTGTTAAATGCAGTTTACCTTATCACTAGGAAATCCTCACTCTGCATTTCCAATTGTGTGAATTATAACCATGATTCCCAGCTGAAATCCTCAGAAAGATTACTAACAGAGCTGTCTGCTCAATAGTCCTTCAATTTTCCATTAAACTAATAATAGAGGAAACCAGCACTGCAGTTCATCCCCTTTATAACAGTATCCCCTTATTATGTCAGTATATTTAGCAATTAAATAATTTCATATGAGTCATGGAACATTCTAGCGTTTTTTTCAAGTCCTTGAACTACTTTTTAACTGCGAATACCATGAATAACCTCCACCAGGGCTGACACTGCAATATCAGAACAAGCAGTTTGGGATGTGTAAGGAGTTCAAACTGCTGCACATGGGTATTATAACATGGGAAAAGCAGCATGAAAATTTTACAAAATTACACGCGGTGACTGCAGACATGAGCTACATGTGAGAGATGAGCTCATGTATAGAAGTCGTTCACTGGCATAAAGTTGCCTCAGTACAGAAGGAAGTGATTTTAAAATAAATCAGTGAAATTTTAATTTTATTTTTTGCAACTGCTTTTTATCGTGATCATTTGATGAAATACCAGTAGTAACATTTTTTAATTTATAAAATACTTCCTTTGAGGGGAATGAACAAACTTGAAGTACCTTTTAGCTACATAGATGCACTTATACGCATAACGTTATTAAAAGGGAGACAAGAGGTTTTTATTTTATTTTATTCAATTCATATCTATCTATTCATTCATTTATTCATTTATTTTTGAGGCAGGGTTTCTCTGTGTAGCCCTGGCTGTTCTGGAACTCACTCTGTACATCAGGCTGGCCTCAAACTCAGAGGTCCTCCTGCCTCTGCCCTCAGAGTGCTGGGATTAAAGGTGTGCATCATCGCCCGGCAGAAAGATATTTCTAAATTGATGAAACTATATATTTGAATTCTTCAAAACTGTTCTTTTCATAGTTTGTTGATAAATAAGCAACTATCAAGCTCTGAAAGGTCATAGACATTCAACGTGTTAGAATTAGCAACCACATCAGAATCCTTGTTAGGTCATATAAAAGAGGCTTCGATAAGAATAGGTTATTGTGGAACAGAATCCTGAAGGCACATAGCATCCAGGTCAGGTTTTAACTGAGGACACCTAATCCAGAGGTGAGTACAGATGTGCAGGTGTGGAAAAGTAGCATGCTTCCTGTTAACAAAAACAACCCAGAAACAGGGAATTGCTTCTGTGCTTTGCTAGTGTCTGCAAAGTTTAGGATGAAATATTTGATGCTACAGCTGGCTTTAGCGCTTAGTACTATTGTATTTCTTAGGTTAAGTGGATGTTTCTGTGTTTGCTACTCCAAGCACTCTTGAGATTTCTATTGTAATGCTAACCCTGATCCAAAAGCTCAAACACCTTCAGGATGCTCCTGTGCCCTCAACACCCACATGTTACAGAGCCAACACCAAAGAAGCTGTGAAAACTGTCTCACAATAACTCTACTCACGACTTATATACCTTTATTTTGACACAGTTGATGGTGATGAATATATTTCAAGTCAGATGTCGTGCTTCTGTGGCTTTGCTTTCTCATGCCATACAAGACTGGCAGATGTTTTCAATCATCGATTTCCAGGCTTTCTCATCAGTCTATGTTTTATTTGGAACCACACCCTACACACAGAAGGATCTGAGTGGCTAGACGTGAACTGGTGGACAACATATAAACCAAAACTTGAAGAGGTCAATAAAGTTTTCAGGGTTAACACCTCTGGGGTTTCAGAGTGAACTCTGCATCTCCTGTATGGCCCCATGGAGGATCTACAATGCTGATAGTCCTCAGAGCAGCTCAATAATCTTTATTCAGAAAGTCCCAGGTATATGAAATAGTCATATAACATTTAACAAATCTTCAGTGAATTGATTTGAGCTTAAGAATAAAAACTGAAAATATTGAAATCATACAAAATCTAGTGAAAGACTTCTGATATTTACAAGAGGAAACAAATATATTGCTCATGAAACCAAGTATCCAACTTAACAAAGACATCAGTGACTAAGTGTACCTTCCATGTCCCCATCTATATTCTTATATGTGCTGGGCATCCTTCTGGATATCTGTGTATACTATGTATCACTTAAATTGTTTGGAGACAGGGTTTCGTTATACAGTCCACTTGTCTTTACTATGTCAGTAGATATATCTGTTCTAAGTGCTGGGGTTACAGTGATACGATGTGGCTCCATTTCTTGTTCTTGCTTGTATTCTTCAGTGAGATGGTATTTGTGATAGCTGAGTAAGTTGTGAGTGCAGAACTTTCAGGAAAGGGATTAATATTTATTAAAAGGTCCAGCACTTCACAATGCCTGAATAGGGAGATGGTCACCTATGGAGAAAGAAGCAGGTTCTCACCAGATACCAAATGGCTGGCACTTTCTCTTGGCCTTCTCAGTCTTCAGAATGTAAGAAATGAATATTTGCTGATTAGCATCTAGCCAGTGGTAGTCACTCTAGCAACCTGGGGTGACACTCTTAGCTTGAGCGTTAAGACACAAGCAGAAGACACAGACAAATGAGTCAAGCAAATGAATGAATGATGAAATCTGAGGTATTATCAATTATCAGGAATAATCTTTCTCTACATGACACCCTGTCTTGAAAAATCGACCAACCAAAACAAACAAACAAACAAAAAACCAACCCACAAAACCAAATAATAGTAATTCTGGCTTGGTATTCCTTCTAGAAAGATGCTCGTCTTGATGTGAAATGAAAGAACACAGCATGGGCAGATGTACAAAGAGATTTTCTGTATTTCTCAAATCTGATGAGATGAAATGGAAGGTAAAAGAAAGAGTATACCATAAAACAAAGACTGTGCACTTACTGATGGTTCACACAAAATATTAAGCCTCCTTTTTCCTCCCCTGAGGCAGTTTTCTGGGTGCTGCTTTCATATGTACGCTTTAGAAGCCAAACACAAAGGATGCTGAAATAAGTGAATGCTTGGGTGTAGTGCAATAAACTAAAGACAAGGCTACAGAGCGAAAAGCGCTGTATAAAAGAGGACGTCATTGTTACTGTTCCCAGCCAACTCACCGGAAGATGAAGGGAGCTGGTCATAGTCCTGGGAGGCTCTGTTGGGCTTGACACTGTCTCCTGGTGCTCTCCTGGCAGGAGGCAAAGGAACTTGGCCACTTGCTGGCTCAAAAAAGGGATCTTGAAAATAAAGATAATATTTTAATTAAAAGGATGATTTCCATTGATTGGCTGAAGAAAGAACTTTGGGAACTTGAGGACTATAGATTCCGATAAAATGGATTAGACAACTGATTTCCTGAGCAATCATAACCACTTTGACTATGTGGGTTTTGTAATTCATCCATTTGTTCAGGGATGCTACTTTCTTGACTTCAAAATTAAGACTACATATTTTGATTTCTCTTTTCAGATCACTCATTTAGCCCCCTCTTAACTCTAATTTCTTTCCCCCACATAAACTCTTCAATGAATAAAAGCTGCTGAGAGGAAAGCATGAAAAAAATGTAGTATCTACTTTGCCTCTTAGAGTATCGTTGGATCGCTTGAGCTTCTTAAGCTCTGTGTCAATATAATGTAAACAAACCTGGAGTTCGGAATTTTTAAATGAATTAATGAATGTACAAATATCTGTAAATGTAAGATATTTCTTATTCATTGCACTATACTGGAAGTTCCAAAATATGCTAATGCCCAGTTGTCAGCCTGGCTCACTGAATAGTAAATTCAACTGCAAAAAGAAAAAAAAAAAAAAGAAAAGAAAAATACCATTACGAAAAAATAAAGTTTAAACACACAGTAAAAATGCACTTTTTAAAAACCTTGCCATATAAAACTGTGAAACATAAATTGTAGATTGAAAAATCATTTCACTAAGAATGACATAATTCATTCTGTGGAACTAAAGGGAGAACACCAGTCTGTGCTGGCAGAAGTCACTAGCAAAGCAAGCCTACTTGCCTTAAAGTTAGTACTGTGTGGCTGAAAGCCTTAGCACCCTCTCTGTTCTAAACAGAAGAATAATAAAAACATTATCTCTGACATCTTCGGCTCACTAAATATTTCCATTCTCAAGTTTCCCTCATATTTTCTGTGCGTACTATCTCGGAAGTTATTCCAAGTTCTTTGAGGGCAAAATTTTTCTCACTTCTATGGTTCATATGAGATCTCCTTACTCGAATACACAGTAGCAGGCAAAAAGCTTGGCTAATAGCTTATGCTCATTCAATATTTTAACTACTAAAAATAAATGCATGCAGATATAGATTTTACATAAAGAAAGACAGACTGTAAATACATATAGTTAGGCTATAGTTGAAATCATTGGCTCTTCATGTGAATCTGACAACAGTAATAAATAGAATGTGATAATTTAAGAAGAATTTACATGCTTTTAAACTTGCCTATTTTCATACTAATTTCTGACTAGAAAAGGTAAGCACCATTTAAAATCATAATCTAATTATTATTTCATGTACTCTTCCTGCAGCAATTACCACCAGCTTTATCTTGCCTTCAGAGTATCCACACTTGCTTACTGCTTTCGAGCCAAGTCACAGGCTTCCCAGATATGTCTATGTCATTTCTAGACAATCACTGAGAGCTAATGAAGTTAAAATCTGTATACATTTCAGTATTATAAATGGGCTACAAAATACACAATTGCAGTTTTTAAAGGTCTTCCATTAAACCATTTTACATAAAGAGGGATACACTAAATTATTACGACCACAGCAAAAACACTTAGGATCTGCTCCTTCACCACATGCTCAACTTTGTGTCCAGCTAAGTTGCTCCTTGTGAGGTACAAGGTGAAGATGTATCCCTGCTGAAAGTTATGAAATTGGAGCTACTGTCTCAAAGGAAATAGCACTATGCAGGATAATTACTAGCTGTCCTCTGATAAGGAAAATTTGAAAATCAATAAAGCTTTGGCAATTAAATTCTTTAAAAACTAAATAAGCCTATTTAGGATCAAAATATACAATCTGAAAATGCTTCAGCCAATTGTAATTATACAGTCATACATTATTTGAGAACATAACACACAATGTGATCAATTTACTAAAGACGCAATGTACTACTGAGCTTAATTTAAGAATAGGAAGGAAGGTCCCTCCTGACTTCTCACAGCAAATTCCCAGAAGATGCTGCTGCACTGCAGAAGGAGAACGGAGTGTTGCTCTTGCCCTGGAACTTCTCACATCTGAACACGGCGGCCTCCACATGGGAAGGGCACCGCAGATGACTTCCTTCATCTGACTTGAGTTCTGTAAGGGCAACCTCCCAGATGGCACAAGCTCTCTGGCTAGTCCCATCACGACAATGATTCCATAGGCTTGAGTAAATCATACCCACTGAGTCCTTTTCCAAGGCTGTTGTCAACCACCTGGTATTTTTTTGTATTTTATTTATGCAGACAAACTGGTATGTCTCCAAGTTAAAAATACTACTTCTCTTTAACAAAGTCAGCTTCACTAGACTTGGAACTTGAATTGTGACTTTAAGATTGGATATGGACTTCAAAAGAGATTCTAGGATAGAGGAACAGCGAGAGAAATCTATAATAAGTCTGCCAAAGACACGGTGCATCCCATGCCCTTCAAAAAGACATTCATGCAGGGTGTAATCAAGACTTAAGCGCTGTCCTGGCTTTGTTGCTTAAGTACAGGCCCTGGCACGAACTGCAGAAATGCCTATTTCAACCTTCCCACACAAAGGAATGCTTCCTTTCTCTTTCTTTTTTGTTACACAGAAAAGGAGGCACGTATGCCCAGCGGTTGCCTTGGGTTTGGAGATAGCAAATCAAGGAGCTTTTGTTGAGGACTTAGGTTTTGTTAGTGTTTGATTGGCTTGTTAGAATGGATGGGCCACACACGGTAGTGGGAATTATAATTTTGCCAAAAGAAATCTTGTGTGAAAGCGGAAGACGGAAAGCATAAAGGAGGACTCGAGCTGCATCTCTGCATGGCTTCCCTTCCTCCCCCACTGCAGTCATGAGGTCTCTTTGTAGAAAGGCAGTGCCTGCAATCTGAAGTTTGAACTACAGAGACGTCACCTGGTGGTAAGGCTGGCACGCAGGGCACAGAAGGCTGGCATACAGAAACAGGCATTTAATATAATATTTTGAGAAAATGCATGTCTTTTTGTAAGATATCTATCTTGTCTTTAAACTGGGAGATTATCTCAAGGAACTCAAATCTCAGGACTGTGAACTAATTTGAGTATACTAATTAAGAACATCCTAGACAGCACGGAGACCACAGAGGAAGGTGGGCAACCACCTTCGTTTAGTTATACAGTTCTAAAAGCGGAGTGCTGCACTGGAGTCTAGTATGTGTGTCTTTCATGAGGTTTTACTCTCTGAGTGAAGAGCTGCCCTAAGCAGTGTGGCACTGTGTTTTTCTAGAAAGATGATTAAACATTCTGTAAAATGTAACAAAATATTTTCTGCTAGCTCGTGGAGATCCTGACTTTGTTATAAAAGAAGCCAGTGAACAGAGACCTCATGAGTCAGGATTTAAGTCATGCACATTATAGGAGTGCAAGGAAGCCAAACAGAAACTGCCTAGAACTCAGTATTGAAGAGCTGGGGCTCCATGCTTGACTTAGGACACTTGATCTTGCTTAGGCAGCATCGTGGGAGTCCATAAACTGCATGAAGGTAGACCCCACTGGCACCTGAAGGCATTACTTGCTTTGTATAACATACAGAACACGTGCCCTTTGTCCTTCCCTTCTTTCTTTTTCTTCAAAAATTTCCTAACATATTTATGATATATAATATACAAGCCAGTCCCAACTCCCTCCCACAAACCTTCAACTTTCTGCTCCACCAGTGGATATCCTGTCTACCTTTGCATCACTTTGATAAATAGTAAATAACCCACTAAATTCAACTGGTGTTGCCTACATGTGCACGGGTGTGGGGTCAGCCGCTGGGCCATGGGTAACCACTATGATTCCTTATTGCTCTTTCCGTCCTTGTGCTATTCCGCCATTAAATCAATCCGGCGTCACGCAAAGCAGCCACCACTGCTCTCACTACCGAGGAGTCTTTCTGCTGATATGGCAGGTCTCGGGAAACACTAACATGAATTTGGCGGCATAATCTCAGATGTAGTTTATGTTAAGAGAAAATTATTTCTTGGCTTTTCACCCACTCATACCTGAAGGAAGAAGGAAAAGGTCGTGTCCTGAGGAAGGTCGGCTGCTGGAGCCTGGAGGTTTCGAATGTTCAATGAGACTATGTCTTGCAGGAGGTGGGGGAGGAGGGAGAGATGGGGGGAGAGCATCAAAGGCATCTTCACCTGCATTTAAAGAAAGGTCATTATCAACAGTAGAACTTCATTAATCAAAACACACAGAGTCAAGCAAAAGCCAGGACTGATTTCTTTTCTCCCATTACTTCTAAGTTCCCTTGCAATTTTTATTCAACAGTTCACTGACATTCATAATGGACTTGATCATTTTGCGGAAGAGTGTGGAGAGAAAATACATATACACAAACAAAAGACTTAAACACCGCCATGAAAACTTTTTTTCTGTTTCCCGAGTCTTTGTATAAAAAGGAGCATTTCCAGCTATGCATCAGCTCATGGTCCCGTGGTCATCTCTGTACTAATAGCATACTAGAACTCTGAACTGAAGACCATTATCAACAGAACAGAAATGTCTAAGAAATAAAAAGAGTTCGTGGCCTCTCATGAGAAAAATCACACCATGCACATATAATTTAATGCTGGGGAACACTTCCAACCATCCCCTCACAGTTGATCTACTGGATTGTAATCACCAACATTGTACCAAACATTCGGTTTACCAACAAAGAACACACAGCGCATGCACAGTGCATGAGACTGCATTGTTTACATAGCAGTCATCTCCAGAGAAGAACATGCCAGTGGAGATCTCCTTTTGATTGTCCCAAAGCTAGTTACCTTCATGTACACATTTCTAAGCTTTACTCAAGGTATAAACAATATTACAGTGCGGCCTTATGTCTATGGACTTATCCCTGCCACATTTTGCTAGACAACCCAGAGTCTTTCTTACCTTGAACTATAAGAAAAAAATAAAGGGAACTGAATATAGTTTCTAAATATGTACGTCAAATGTGCTATTAGTGAGACAGGCTATATATAAACAGCTTCATAGGTTATTAATAAAAATCACGTGTATTTAAGTTGAATGCATTAAACATAAATACTTTAAAGTGAATTTGCTTTTGTTGTGCTTGATTTGGAAAAGTATACAAAATTTGACTGAATCATCATAAATATTTTTTAATTAAAAATATTTGAGGATTACCATTCTAGGTTCTTTCTGTCACATAATCAAATGCTAATCTTTTATTTTCTGTCCCTAAGTATCAGAACCATACTAGAAATCAGGTGATATGAATATCAAACCTTAAAGTGTCTAGATTCTATCAAAGGGAGGTGGACCTATTCACAGACATTTATGACTGACATGTCAAAGTGTCTGGTTGGTCTTACGAAAGAGAGGTTATTACAGGAGAGAAGAGAAATACAAGTGGCATCCATGAGGTGCTGACAATCAGGAGCGTGTGGAATACCAGAGCTTGGACACAGATATTCGGGAAAATCAAGAAGTGAGTGTCCTCAGCTGAGTAAACAGCAGGAAGTGATGCACAGGACAAGCTAGAGGAAGGTCCAAGGACAGACACAAGCTGTAGTGTCTACTCTAACAGCTGAAGAGCAAGGTCATTATCCACCTATGGCAATTATATTGAACAATAAAACATGACTTCACAAGATGAGATGCAAACACCGATCCCTGACAGACACAGAGAAGGATATGAAATAGTGTAATCTACACCATAGAGACTTGAGTAATGGGTCGAGACCCAATACAGAGAAAAAGCAAACAAGGAAATAAGACTAGAGACTAGAAATTAGGAAGGTCTTAGAATTGAGTCAAATAAAATAAAACAAAACAAAAATCCCTGACCAATAAAACAGAAGCAAAAGTCATTGTAACTGGACAGTTCAAAATACTGGCCAGTGGTACATATCAGGAAATATAAAAGTTCCCTTACTATTCTTGGTGATTTAACAGACAATTCTAAAAAGCTTACAAATGGATTAAACAGAACTTGTTCCTGTTATCTAGAATGAAATATATAACTTTTAAAATAATTTAACCAACTTCAGATGGCCTTGGCCATTTCATGCTGAAGTAAAGTGTAGCTCATGTTTACTAAGAATGAATCCAGATGGAGGAGACCCACCTTACCACTCCAGACCATCACTTGAATGGCCCTGGAACACAGACCAGGGGAGTGAGCAGCACTCTTGAGTCCTAACACTGAATCTAGTCTAGAAGAGAAAACCTCATGAAATCCTCACTGATGGTCAGTTCTTTTAGGTCATTATTTTGTGAAGGTTTTGAAAGGATTATATAGTTGAAATATAGCTTAAAACAAACTAGGTTAAGTATTTTGCTCTTATTACAAAAGTAGTGTGTTATAATAGAAAATTCAGATACATTAAAAATTCAAAAGGTGCTATGAAAACCAATTAAATTTCACAGCTATGTCCTAGACTACTAATTTTTCTGGTAGAGTCATTGTCACATGAATGCAGGAGCCACCATCACCTGGAGGGCCAGATTAGGCAAATTCTCAACCCAGAGTCTGCATTATACTGAACTCTTAATTCTAACAATGCAGATACAGAGAGGAGGGGAGGGGTAGTTTAAGCTGTGTTTAAAGTTTCAACCTAATGGAGGGATGAGAAGATCATAATCAGAGGGCGTCCTGTTGAGTGAAGAACCATGCTTTGGGTTGTCCCGGGGTGGAGGCCTGGCAGGTGGTAATGGCACTGGATCAGAGGCTGAATCAAAAACATCTCCTAGAGGATAACACAAAACCTTAATGTATTTTCAGTATGAAAACAGAAGGGAACTTTGCCTTTAATTCCAGCCAGTAAGATGTATATTGCAAAGGAAAATATATTTCATACATACCCTTCAAATAGATGCCTAACTCTGGGGTGTTTGATTTCTTCATCTCTGAAGGCGTACCGTGAGTTCCATTCAACAAACAGTGACCATTATCACAAGACCTAATGTGGAGACCAGAGGGCAAGAATCATTTAAGAGTCATGGTGAGCGTGAGGTGAGGGTCACAGAGGGCACTGTCATACCTACAAAGGTAATAAGAATACAAACCCAATTGTCTTTTAGGACAGAAAGTACTAGTAACACTATGCACCTACCCTGACATGTGCTTTAAAACCAGGTGTAAATGTCTGAAGGTAAAATTGTCTCTTTCCAACTGAAACCAGAGCCATTCAAACTATGTAGAGAATATATATATCTTTGCAAGATTTCAGTTGCGTCTGACCAATGTTCTGGTAACAGACAACTATGTCATGCAAAGCTACGAAAGCTCTAATGGCCTCAATATTTGCTGATGACATTGAATATGTTTGTTTACGCAACTTAAGCATTCTGTGAAATAAATAGGGCCTTAAAAGAGAGGGACGACTGTGAAGCAGTCAACAATTTCTTTGAAGTTTGACACGGAACACTCAAAGACCTGCAGTGTCTGAACCCACATTACTGCTGTCTGGAGCAAACAATGCCTCTCTGACACCTTAGGGAAGTTATGTCAGCCAAGTCCCATCAAGGGTTTTAATCCAGGTAAATATTAATTCAACAGACAGGCATAATTTTGGTGTTGGCAACAATACACTGGATGAAACTGGGGCATGGACGGATGTAGGAGGGTTGGGAGACACAGCATACTTGTCCTTTAGCACCTGGCTTAGTAACAGCTGGCTAACAAAGAGCCTCAGAAAGGGAAGCTTCATACATTTCTTTTGAATTATTCTGATATCTTAGAGCAAAGTAAAAGTGCACACATAATGGAGGAGAGAGTGGATATTTCAATAGCTACTGCAAGAGTGATTCATCTGAAATTCATTCCTACTCTCTCTGGTGGCCACTTCTTTTTAACGGGCAAGATATGGTTCATTTAAGAATAGTTACGTATTGAATCTTCATAATGATGATGGATTTTGCTGAAACTGAATTGAATTATTCATTTACTGTTTCACTTCCCACATATTGACAATTTATTTTTCTTGATGTTCCAAAGGGGGTGGGGCAAGTGGCATACAGGAAAAGGAAGTGCTATGGCGAGGAAGTCTTCTGCAGATGACATGAGCTCTCCCACCATCCATTGATTTTTGAGAACAAATTAGATAAATAATTCAATACAATTAAGCATAAGGATTAGCAACATTTATTACTTCTCTATAATTGGCGGGAGATAGTTATGATGGTCATAATTCAAATTTACTTTCAGTATCCAAGAGGCCAGTCACTGAAATCTCATCCACTATGACTTGATAATTAAAGTTTGATGAATTAAAATGGTACCCGTCAGTCTTCCATCCATGAAAAGAATGAGCATCCCAAAGAGACCAAAAAATTTCTGTCCAATTTCAGTTTTAAATAATTGCTACAAAGTAGTAGGAGCCAAAGAACTGGAATTTGTTAGTAATTTACACTTGAGAAGAAGGCGAGACTTTCCCCTACTAGCTCACTGGGTGCCAGGAGCTCCCAAACGCTCTCCTGGCTATTTTCTTCTCCATAACACTCACTGGCATGGTTAATAAGAACTAGGTACTCTTGCCAGAACAAGTGAGAATGCAGATGTCAGCACATCACTAAGTCTAGGCAGTAACTTTGTCCACCAGCATCCCTTATGGGACACAACTCCAGTTAAAAAAGATCTTAGTCAGGAGGTGGTGGTACATGCCGTTAGGCCCAGAATTCAGAAGGCAGAAGCAGGAAATCTGAGTTTAAGGCCAGCCTGGTTTACAGTTTGAGTTCAAGGGCTCTGCCAAGGCTACACAGAAAAACCCTGACAGAAAAACAGAAAAAAATCTATTTCTTTCTCAGTACTTCCTTTTAAACCTTGTGACACACCCAAGAAGTGTTTTTACCCCCAAGAAGGAAACACAACTTATAAAATGCCATCAGCTGACTGACCTGGCCTCCGAATGAGACAGGACACTAAGTTGGAAGAGATGGCTGATGGGTTCACTGTCTCCCATCACTCAGTCATCAGGAGGCTCCAGGTGGCAGGGCCACCACCAGCAGGGACTGAGCAAAGCTGAGCCAAGCATAACTCCGGAAATATTATGCAAGGGGAACCCAAGGTCAGAAAACAAGTTTTAAACCTAAGAGTAGATTGTTACATACTTGACAAGTCAGTGCAATGAAAATTATTATGTAAATGGTATTACAGTTTAATAGTTAGATACAGTTATATGCATGAGAAGCCATGATTTAGCTTAAAGACAAACTGACATCTCAGTATATGTAAGCCATTATTGATAACTCTTATAAAAGTAAATGTGGCTGACACTTCAAAGACTAAGAATGTCCGATTATAATAAGGATAGCAAAAAACAAAATAAAAAAGAAAACTCATGTTCTTTATATTCTTATCCCACCTAAGAGAAGGTAAAACGGTACTCTGTCAAAAAAGTTGGGAGAAGGGACTTTAGCCCCCCACACTGTCTTATGATTTCAGTAGAGGCACATTACACATCAAGAAGGGAAATGGCTATAAATTACACTAGTCTGCACATTATGAAGAAAAATTCTAAGCAAGGTTGACCTAGCACCTTAATATTAGTTTCTATGCACTAATTTTTCTTCTTGATACATATGCTTGGAGCTGATGAAACTCATTAAAGTATCTTAGGGAAAATGTATGCATTAATCATCATTACATGTAAGGCATAGCTACATTCTATTAGATTGTAATTGGCTTTTGCCCGGGTGGTATGTGTGTGGGGAGAACAAAATGAAGAAAATAAATAGGGATGATAGGGTAGCAAGAGGAAGTTACAGACTTCTAGCCAAGCACGTTAAGGTTGACCTACAGAGAAATAACCCCATTGTTGACAGTCTGATGATGCTTATGCAGATGCAGGATGGTACAAGGGTGCGCATCTTCTTACCGGACAGGAGGTTTGACATTATGACAATGAGATGGTTGTGAATTCAGGGAAACAGGGTGGGATGAAGGAATCTTGTATTCATCATCATCTTCCTCTACCGTGTCTCTTGTTTTCTCCGAGAGACAACTGGCTAATGGACCAGTACACCTACCAGAGGAAAAAAAATCCAATCTGCTTTAACCATCATAAATATTCAGAGCAGGATGGTCTGATATGACATACATAAAAAATGAAGCTACTTTGTCACTTGCATTTTTCAACTATAAACTACTGTTCTTACATCCAATGTAAATGGAAAAGCCTTGAAACATTGGTAAGATAATATATTGATACCTGTGGTTTTTAAAGGGTGCAGTCAGGCGAAAAAGTAAACTATGAAATAAAGAAAGGGTTTTATAAACATGAAGTTGTTTGAAGGCTCAACCTTAAGTCTCTGGCTGTTACCAAGAGTTTAAAAAGCTACAAATGAAAGAAACAACTTTGTTGTGAACTGAGGATCCTAGTGCTAGACTTCATGCCGTAGCAATAACTAAGAAATAAATGACCAGAATTAGAAGCAGATAATCACCGAATTCATTAAACCTCTGAATTTGAAATGCATTATTTTTATAATTTGCAATATGTAACTGGTAAAAGGAGTTACAATGAATGATACCATGATAAATTTGAGCTTTTTAGTTCATCATTTGGGTAAACACATAAAAGTGACAAATATTCTACTTCCTATGTGGAATTTAATCTAACTCGGAATTTCCCAAGAAAGATTTCAAAGGAAAAGTGTTAAAAGCCAAGTTTGTAAGATACTAGAAAAACAAGGAGCCAATTCCATTTTAATCATAAACTTCACAGGAAATGTTTCTTCCTTTTTTTTATTAAAATTTTTTTTAACTAAAAATTTCCGCCTCCTCCCCGCCTCCCTTTTCCTTCCCCCTCCCCCCACTCCCGTCCCCCTCCCTCTCCAGTCCAAAGAGCAGTCAGGTTTCCCTGCACTGTGGGCAGTCCAAGGTCCTCCCCCCTCCATCCAGGTCCAGGAAGGTGAGCATCCAAACAGGCTAGGCTCCCACAAAGCCAGTACATGCAGTAGGATCAAAACTCAGTGCCATTGTCCTTGGCTCCTCAGCAGCCCTCATTGTCCACCATATTCAGAGAGTCCGGTTTTATCCCATGCTTATTCAGTCCCAGTCCAGCTGGCCTTGGTGAGCTCCCAATGAAAAGTGAGAAGGGGAGGATGGGGAGAGCTTGGGGGAATGGGATGGTTGGGATAATGGAAGGATGGATATGGGAGCAGGGAAGTATTCTTAATTAAGGGAACCATATAAGGGTTGGCAAGAGCCTTTACTCTAGAGGGGTTCCCAGGGGTCCAGAGAGATGTCCCCAACTAGGTCCTTGGGCAGCTGAGGAGAGAGAGCCTGAAATGGCCCTATCCTATAGCCATACTAATGAATATCTTTCATATCACCATAGAACCTTCATCTGGCGATGGATGGAGATAGAGACAGAGACCCACATTGGTGCAATGGACTGAGCTCCCAAGGTCCAAATGAGGAACAGAAGGAGGGAGAACATGAGCAAGGAAGTCAAGACCTTAAATGTTTCTTTTTTTAAAAAAAAAAAAGTGCAATGTTTCATTAGAAAAAGTGCAGTGTTTCAGCACTTTCTGTAGGGGGAGCAAGAGCCCTTTGGTACACAAAGCAATCGCGTCTATGCATTTTTCATTTTCATCTTTTCCATTTTGATTTCTTCTTACCACAAGCTGAGTGTCCCTATCTGAACTCCTTGTAACTGAAATACTTTTTCAGATTTTTTTTTTCTTCACATTTTGGAACATTTGCATACCTTACCAGTTGTGTATCCCTATTGTAGCTTTTTATTTTGGAGAATTTTCTAGAATTATTTCACTCAGGTCAGTTAGGATGAGCAGTTGTTACAATGGAAAATAATTTCAGAGGTGTTTTGTGGGTGTGAATGTATGTATGTGCCCAGGTGCCCATTTGGAAAGATATTTTGGAAAGTCCAAGGTGTTTTTTTGTTTGTTTGTTTGTTTTGGTTTTTCAAGACAGGGTTTCTTTGTGGTTTTGGAGCCTGTCCTGAAACTAGCTCTTGTAAACCAGGCTGGCCTCAAACTCAGAGATATGCTTGCCTCTGCTTCCCCAGTGCTGGGATTAAAGGCATGCACCACCACTGCCCAGCAAAGCCCAAGGTTTTTAAGTTTTAACTGTATAGATAAATTTTAGAGAGTTTGGGGATAAAAGAGAAGTCTCCTTTAGGAGTTTTCAAAAGTCTATATTTCAATTTTTCTTTGAAGAAGTTTTCAGTACTAGTTTTTAAAGCTGTGTTTGTTAGAGGTGCCTTAGGATCAAATGACAGTTAATGGTGACCTAAGACCAAAACACAGGCTATGGCATTCATTAATAAACTGAAGTGTTGCAACCAATATGGTTGAACCTTGGAAGACACTCCCAACTAAAGGTAGGAAAGTACATAAGTATCAAAACGAAGACTTGACAGTGTTTTAATAGGGACAGAAACAACTGTATTTTCTTGCAAATTCTAAATTCTTACAAACAGACATCCTTCAGCTACTACTGAATCAACCAGTATGTCTTTCTAACCAGGGCCAAGTGTGGCCTGTATTCATGCAACTACCAGTATGTCTTTCTAACCAGAGCTGAGGGTGACCTGCATGCATGCATTGAGCAGTATGTCTTTCTAACCAGAGCCGAGTACAGCCTGCATGCATGCATTGAGCAGTATGTCTTTCTAACCAGAGCCGAGTGTGGCCTGCATGCATCGTCTATGTCCTGGTGTGCTCTCAGTGTGGCCTGCATGCATCGTCTATGTCCTGTTGTACTCTCAGTGTGGCCTGCATGCATCGTCTACATCCTGGTGTGCTCTCAATCTCAGTACACTCTACTGTTACACAACTTATGTAGACTGTGCACAGAGAAGATTCAATAACCACACCAATAGCAGGAATGGTCGAATTTGCCACAGGTTATCCCAAAGAAGCACTTCATTATGAACAATGAAAAATAATTTTTATTTATATTACTTTATTATTTACTTATGTGTATTGTGTGGTCGTGCCAAGATATGTGTGGAGGTCAAAGGACAACTTGTGGGATCAGTCCTTATTCTCTCCTTTCACCAGGTTGTTCCCAGGTAGTTGAACTCAGATTGTCAGGCCTTGCAGCAAACACCTCTATCCACTGACTAGATATTTTTCCAGTGCAAGAATAGACAATTAAAAATATCTCGCCTGGGTAATTCTAGACTTTATCTTCATTGACAGAAGATCTTATCTGGCTAAACGCAAGGCCATCATTCTTTGGTTAGTCAGAAATGACTGATGTAAATATGAAAGGTAGTCATTCTATGAGACAATAAGGACTTAGTGTCAGAAATTACTAGTTGGAGATTTTATTAGGTTAAATGGATTTTAGTGTGTTGTAACCAGCAGTGAAGAAAGCTGTGTGCTCTTTATCGAAATATGAAAAATACATAGTGGTATTCCCCATCTATTATTATTTTAATAGAGTTCTTTAAGAAAGTTCCCTACTTTCTCTTAGGTTTTAATGCTTTAAAAATTCATCAAAACTTTATTAAATAAAAAGAGACATCAAAGTGAAAGTAAGCAGATCCGAAGTCTATATATTGAAAGGGCTTGGGTACAGCTAGAGTAGCCAGACAGAAGCTGTGAGACTTCACATGGATATTACACCCTCACCACCGAATATATTTATTCACTAATCCACCGCACAGAATGGAAGATGCATGACAGAGCTAAAACGAGAAAGGGAACTCTTATCATATCCTTCTTTAATGAGTCACAACAGCCCATGAGTATATATACACACTCACGTGTCCATTACCTCTACCGAATCCTTTCTCTTCACTTAAGATTAACCATTGCTTATACTTCTTCCCAATCTTACAGTGTGCCCGCATGTTACACACACACAGGCACGTGCACACATACACGCATACACACACACTCACAGACACATTTGCATGCTAGAATACACTGTGAAGGAGAACTTGTGATTTTTAGTTTTTCTGAGATAATGTGACCTTGCTCAATATTACACATTCTACCTCGATTAATTTTCCTGCGAATTATAATATTCTACCTAAATTCACACAAACCAATTTCTAACATCCGTTCAGCACATTTCACTCAGTATTACATTATTTGAATAAGAAGAATGAAAGCCACCTCTGTCACGAAATGAAACAGGAGACAAAGGTTCAAGTAAGAAAGAAGTTGTGTGGGACACACTCAACACAAACCCACACTTGCAACAGTTAGCTGCGGCAGGTTTCCCCTTGAAAAATGCCTCCAAACCTTTATGTGTTTGTTAGTCAACAAGCGGTGAGGTGGCATAAATGAACTTAAGATCACAGTTCGTGTATATGTTAGCTAGATGGTAGACTTCAGGACATGAAGACTTCAGTCACGATATAACTCAAGTGGCATTTCTAGGATCCCAGAGGAAGAGAGCAGACAAGCTATTTGGCTGGCTCCAAGTTAGAGATGCCAAGTCAACACTCAGCCATTTAGAGTCAGTACTTCAACACTGCTATGCTACTCCACATTCCTGCTGAGTCTTGCACTCTGCTGTAATTCCTGAGTCAATGCACATGGGGATACATTTTTCCAGGTTCCAAAACTATCATCTCCTTAACTTGAAAGTTATCTGAGCCGTCCTAAATGCACACTGACTTCCTATCTTGAATGCAAAAGCATATGTTTGATGTTAAGAAAGAAGTTGACTTTCTCGTCATCAGCGAGACCCTTTTCTGTACTAGCTGGGGAGTAGTTAAACCTTTCAAAGCTAAAGGCTCACAAGTGTATTCCACCCGAGAAACACACATTCCCAGAGTAAGGTGTAAGTACAGAGCTGACTACCAACTCACCATTACCATTCACCCCTACAACACACCTCAAATATCACCCTCAAGTGGTTTTCATTCCTACTGGGAACAACTCTTGGCCCATCAGCTTTCTTTGAAAACAAAAGCAGACCCCTTCACATTTCTGGTGGCTATAAAATCCCTGGGAAACTGGCAGCAAATTCAATAACTTCCTCTGACCTTTTCTATTATGTACACTTAGCATATGTCCTTTCATAGATGTGTTTACTGTGCTGCTATTTTACTGTTTGTGTCTGAATTGCAACGTGTTTAAGGGACGACCTTAAGTTCATCAAGGATTACCCGACTTTGCACATAATTGAGCACTTACAAGCTTTTAGATAAAGATAATAAGGGGGTATTAAAGAAGAAAATGACCAAGCTCGTAAAAAGAGAGCAACGATTTTCAGAACCTTCCTTAGACAGAAAGGCATTTTAAATAATACGCTATTTTACTTGTTTTCTATATAGAAGAATCTGTTCACTCACCGACGGTAGTCAGTAGAGGGTACAAATGTTTTTATTACAGTGAAACTTTAAGCCGCCACATTTTATTTCCTGTTTCTTGTGCTACACTGTCCTTACCCACATAAGAAACATCGTCACTCAGAGAAACCAAAGTCTAAAAATCAGTGAAACAAAATAGTGATATTTGACATGATCACTTTATGACTGCAGCACATAAATTAATATTGGCCTGAGTTTTACGTTTTACAATGCTTTTGAGGGTTCTTTCATGCTATCAGGCAGAGTGAAGCATGTTGCAGCCCTGAGCTTTAGAATAAGCTTTGAAGGAGAGTATTTCACAGATTTGCTCTGAACCTGGGGACAGAGCTGCAGCTGCCTCACACCTGTGCCCCAGGATCCCACTTTTCACACACAGAGGTTGGGCTCCCTCCCTCCCTTCTCCCAAGAGGCAGCTTATCAGACAGACCTTTCCTCAGGAGTTCATCTCTAGGGAAAGTCTGTGTGTCATTAGTTGTCCTGTTCTACCTTTGATTTGCCTCCTGACACTCACCTCGAACTGACAACATCCAACACAGCTGTTACTTTCTACTCTTCTTAATTACAGCACTCATTCTGAATGGGAGGGGGATTAATCTTGGTCTCCCCAGTCTCCAGTGAGTACAATAGAATGGAAATAAGAGAGCTGGACAAAAATTGGTTTCCATTCTCAATGAACCTCTTAAATTAGTACCTTATTTGCTTAAAAGACAACAAATAAACACCACCGCTCCCTACAACACAGAACCCTTTAAGAAAAGTATGATCCAAGAAGCACTGGTTCTAAGGTATTTGAAAGCTTGTGATTAATATGTCAAAAGTACAATGGTTCATTTGTAAATAGCAAAGCATATGGAAACCATTCTCTGAGAGCTGTGACATCCTTCAGCATTCTACAATACTGTTTTACTTGGAAGTATCTGCTCCATTACGATTTAGAATATTGTCTCTGTTCATTTGACAGTATAGTACAATAAATTTGACAGTATAGGACAATAAATGTTGAACTGTTCAGTCTTCCATTTGGAACTTGAAAATGAAATCAAACATAACTTAGTAAGCATATAAAATACATATTTATATATGAAATATACTATATATTAATTTAAATATAAAGTAAAATAATCCATGTGGTATTTTTTGTCCTCTCAATATAAGTTATTATAATAAATACCTATAATTCAAATTTTACTTAAAGCTTTGTATTTATAGTTAAGTGTCAATAATGCTAAGTAGAAACTATTTAGAAAAAAAACATTTCAGGAAATTAAGTATCTCTACAAATAATAACTGTTTCTGTCACTTTTACTATACATTATCATATTTTCAGAAGCAACAGTCTTGTGATCACCAGGATGAAGTTTAGCCAGTAAGGAAACCTCGCAGAACATCCTTTGCCCTTAAGAAAAACAAATACCAGTATCAAATGTTTAATAATCTTGAAAACCACTTTAATTAGACAACTGAAACTAAATGCAAACTAATAATTTTGGTATTCTTAATTTAACCCTGAGATTTTCACCATTTATGAGAGCCATAAGTTTCTTTTAGGCAGTGATTTATAATTTTACTTTGGCCTGAAGTTTAAACACTGACCAAGAATCTAAGATGGCGATGGGGATCTAAATGTCTAAGATCCCTATGTCAGTGAGCATAGGAATTTTCCTAAGACCTTTTCTCTATCATCCTTCTATGATACACGCTTGCTGGCAGACCATACTCTCCAATGGGTCAAAGTAGAGCAGTATTAATAATAAATGATGTAAATAATATCCAACATACAATTTTATTATCAACATTATAATATAATAATGTAATATATAATATAATAATATAAACAATATAATTATTATAATTAAAGTGTTACAACCATTATAAGAGTAACATTAGTAAGGACAATAGTTCAACTCATACTGGTTTATGCAATAGAATATGGTCAGCCAATGATACTTGACATTATTCAGGTCACCAAAATTTCCAATATAATTAACACCACATAGTAAATAACTCACAGCAATTGCTGCATAGGGAATTGAAGTTCAAAGGAGTTTAGATAACATTCAAGTTAAACCTATCTTCTCATTTATCAGCCAGAAAGAAGTCAGAAGCCCAAGGAGGGTACCTTCCCCCAAACAGGGAACTAATGACTGCTGGAGTAAAGTGTGGAGCCCACTGTGATTTGACTCTACTGCCGACTTCAGAATTTCATGATTTCACAGGAAAAAATAGAGTATATATTCTGAGGGAAAATGGATGTGACGACCTCAAGTGACAAAGGAAAGCATGAAGTCATCTCCATAAATAATCTAAACGATGCTAAAACAGGGATCAATGAAAAAGTATTGTGAAAAATTTAGAAAATGGAGAGAAAATAACCTGATCTTAAGAGCTCTTATGAAGTTAAGTATTAGAAGCTTATCAGTTAATGTACTCTGCTATAATTTTGCTGCTCATGTTAATTCATAAATGGACCAAATGTAAACAAAAAACCACAACCCCTTCTCCAATCATACTAATCTGTAATTAAATAACCACAGGGGTGTGTGTGGGGTGTTAATCAGTAACTAAGATCATCTCATTTAATTTGTCCACTAACACCCTGAATTTAGAGGTGATGGAGCTAGCTCAGATGTCTTACTGTATGGGCATATCTAGGAGCCTACATGGAATTAGACTATCAAAGTTGTTCTCACTGCCAAGACTCTATGACAGAGTGTTTTTAACTGCGCTGGCTGCTGTGTCTTTTACAGACCTGGCAGCTCCTTCAGGGAAGGTTCCAAAAGCTAAGCTTCTCTGCTCTTCCCTGAAGGATATTAAATTCCACTCTGTTCTCCACCCCAGGCAGTGTGGTATCTAACTGTGCCTATCTTCACAGACTTATATTCTGCCCCATCTATGAAACATGTCTCTCTGGAAAAGTTTGTAACAATTTTCCTTAAACTCCTAAAACTAATCAATGAGCATTACACCGTCTGTTGGAGTGTTCTCTTTTGACATCACACGTGATAAAATATTACTTTCTAAAGTATATAGATTTCTGGAAGCTGAGGTTTAGCTTCTTTTTGTAAATCTAGTGGGAGTTCAAAGACCTCCAGGGGAAGAAATTAAGAAGTTCTGAGGCTTTTGATCATAAAAGAAGACCTTAGCTGGCTGTCAATATAGTTGTGAGATACTCATGTGTAAGATACACAAATCGATCCACAGCCCAAAATAAACCAAATAAATGAACAGGCACAGAAAATGAAAAACTTGAAGCTATTAGAAGATAAAAATCAAACAATCAAAAAAATTTTCCTTTTTAATTTTCCATCCGAATATCAGAAGGTATAAATCTTTTTAAAATTAGGAAAAAAGTGTATCAGAGAATATAATTACTTACATAGAGAACAATAATCTGTAACAAGAATGCAAATTGGGCTTTTCTATTATTTTCTGATATAGAGCCTCTCAGCTTAGGCTGCCCTGGAACTCATTAAATATCCTAGAGTATCCTCAAAGTTATGGAAATCCTCCTGCCTCAGCCTCCCAATTGCTGGGATTATAGGTATACACTATCAGGCCTGGTACTGCCAATCACTATTAATCACCGAACAGAAATCAAACGAGTTTTTATAAATAACAGAGGCTGAGACACAGACCTTGAGGAAAAAGTACGGCACGGTACAGGGGAGGAGTGCTGCATAACGAGCCAGACAGATGTGCACACAACTATAGGGCAAGCATTAGGAATAAATTAGAAACTCTTTAGTGGCTTAAAATTGTGAAGGTTCTCACTACTAGCAGAAGACAAAGCTACAAAAGAGAAAGCCAAGCTGGTTTGGGAGTGGGAAGAGGGCTGGGGAAGTCAGGAGGGAAGGTAAATCAGCTTCAGTGAGGAGACTGTGTAAGATGAAGGGGAATGGAAACTGGGCCAGACAGCACCTCATGGCCCAGCATGCCATGTACCCAATTCCCTAGCTTTACGTCTACTGATACCAACTTACAGTAGATATGATGGCATTCTGAAGGGTCTTTCAGAAGTCTAGCTGGGAGTTTGCGTTGGCAATGGGAAGCTTAACTGAACAGGAAGAACTTCACAAGGATAATCAATAGACCTTGGGTGCTGAAGATATCCGAGAAGCAGGGAGTTTGGTGGAACTTTATGATGTCAAACTGGGTAGTGGGTCAAAGTCAAACGAGAAGGCAAGAGGAGGGGAGTCTGCTGTGCAGCTCTGCCCTGTCCATGGATGGAGGCACTAAACTTTCTTGCCCCATTGTTCTACTAGTCTTCTCAAGAGCTTACTAAGTCTTTAGGCGCTATTACCAGAACCAAAAGGTCTCAACACCAGATACTTGAATTTATATAAGCACGACTCAATTGCTTTTTTGTTTACTGATTCTTTTCCACTCACCCTGCAGCTTCCCTACTAATACCCCTAACAGCACTCTTTTTCATCTCATTATGCCTGGCCACACAATCTCCAAACTCAAGGAAACTTACTTTATGCTAGGGAGAAGGGCAGTGACTGGAGGAGGAGGAGAAAGCCGAGGAGGAACATCATATTCTTCGCTGGCAAGGTGTCCATTGGAAAAGACCTGGAAGTAAACCAATAGGTCAGTTTCTGGACTTGAACACTTGGCAAAGCTTAAAACCACAGCGGCTCTTAGAATTTCACAGAGCTCATATGAGTTAATTTATTTAGACTAGTACAATATCAAACAGTTTATCCAGGAGTCAGCAGAGCCAGGGATGGCTTACCACAACTCACAGATTACATCAAAATATGTTACAATATGATTCTTGAGCATAACCAAGAGGCAATGCTATAATTTACATACATCAGAACAAAACTGCTAAATACATAAACAGGCAGTGCCATTTTCTAAAAATGATCAAATTTTATTGCAAAAATAGGGGGTTGGCTAGAGAAAGAAGCAATGCGGGTACAATTCCCATTTTACTTGCCTCCAAAAGATGTTCTAAATGACATCCCTTTAGGGCTATAAGGACCATTTTCAATTTCCTGATACCAACAGAGTAAGTAGACTCAGACAAGTCTGGGTTATATCCAGACCAAGCTTCAGAGCTATTTTAGATAAGGAGACGATTGTTCTGGCTCTCCATGTGTGTGGAAATTCCAAATGTAGTTTTGGCTAATAAAAACCACAAACAATTGTCCCCTTGTTCATAAGACGCTATGCAGAGCCAACGTTTCTTCACTGGTGATCAGGTCCTTCCGGTTTACAAGTGCAGTCATAACCCTGGAGGAAGGGCCTAAACAAATATGCCTCTCTTACAGTGTGGGACTGGAGTAACTTAACAGACGGCGTATACAGAAGGCTAAATTAACAAAGCCATCCTCACAAGACTGCAAACCTTTTCAGGTTTGTAAGTAATCATTAGATATTTTGATCATACATTTTTTTCCCAAAACTTTTTAAAATTCATCTTGGAAGGGGAGACTGACAGTGGGGCAAGAAGGATGAGGTGTAACTTCGTTCGTCTTGGCTGAATGAGCCCTATACACTGTTTAATTTCTCTCTCCATCATATAGATTAAACAGCGGTGAGGACTGAAAGTGCAAACCTGCAAAGGCCATAGGTACCTTACCCATCACCAGACTGAAAGATCACCTCTGAGATATAGGGATGTTCTCATCTATTGTAAAAAATCCAATTTCGTGGCATTAAAGTTTCACTCTAAAAACTAGAGCCTGTGTTAGATCAAATTTTCTTTCCCCAGTCACCCCTCATTAGATTCAACACACTGCAGTTACATCCTGATAAAACATATCTTTAAATGAAATGGTTTTATCTTGAGCTTTTGATTGAGAACCATGTAACAGAACATGACAAAAATTTTTGAACTTTGCTAGAGAGGAGAAATTTCCCAAGAGATATGAATCATTACAAAATCCTTTAAACATAAAAATACCTTTTATCTTATGAATACATGCATTCAATTACAAATGGCAATTATAATGCTGAATATTTGAAAGTATCCTTCACCAAAATTCTTTGCATTGCTTGAACAGACATGGTGCTAAGATTTCTGCAGTAAAATCTAAGTATTTTGTCAAAATTACATTTAAAACTTGTATAAAATGAAAGATGGGTTTTTTTTTAAATGTGGACTAGGCTGGGCTTTTTTGGATAATAATATCTATCGTGTTGATACTTGATAAAAGTTTGGTAACAAAGGTAAGATGTGGAATAATAGTTCCTGGTATTGAGTTTAGTTTGATAATAAGCCAACTATAACTTTATAATCAAAACATTGTGAACACATTTGAACAGGAATGCCAATACCCAAACACCTAATGATACTGCTATAAAAGTATGCTTCAAATTTCATAAAGGAGAGCTAAACCCATGAACTCCGGATACAATGCAAGGCACTAATAATCATTTGACAGATGTGCTGGAGACAGCTCAGTGGTTGAGAGAACTTTCTGCTTTTCTAGAGAACATAGGTTTGATACTCCGCACCCATAGGATGGCTCACAATTGTCTGTAACTCCAGTTCCAGAGGATTCAATGCCCTCTTCTGATTTCTGCAGGCAATAGGCAAGTACACAGTACACAGGCTACACATTCATGCAAAATACTCATACACGTGAAATATATATAAATCAATTTTTAAATGACAGATACTTGAAGTCAGCTGTAACCTTCTATATGCATGTGTACACATATATATGCATACACAGAATAATCATACACACACACATATATATACACACATACACACATATACAACAGACACTAAAGAAATAAATCACACACACAATAGACTTACTCATTTGAAAAATACAAAGTGTATTACTAAGGACACTAATTTCCTGGTAGGGCAATTACTGGAGGGGATTAAGTAACTTCTTCCTAACTTTGTGAATAAATTAATGTGTCAAAGTTTGAATAGCATTTTATCTAATGACTTTAGAAATTATTATTGATAGACAGTAACTTAAAGATTTCTCCTGTCTCTGAAAACTGAGTCTTTCATGAACAACTTACTTGGTATCTGCAATGTAGCTCTATTCTGTGGAGAATGAATGTCACACTGTATCTGTTTGTCTCAGAATGCAGTCTTTATTTCTCACTCATTTTATAGTAAATTCCCTTCCATACTCCATATTGACAAGAGGGCTTCCAATGAATGTGAATGACAACAAGGCAGGTGACCTCAATGGTGGAGGTACTGACCAGGCAATATTTTGCTATAGTTGGAAGAAACATCTTTACTGAAATACTCTCAGCAAACACACACCATTTGCTTAGAAGCTGATCTTTCTATAATCGGTTCTAAACTACGTCCTGAGACTTAAGCATACTTTAATACCATACATGGAATTCTTTTGAGCTCTTCCTAATTAGGAGACTGAAATTATGCAAGCATGCAAATAGCCAAGCGCTTATATGTGCTGGTACTCACTTCTGTGAATCTAATGTGATTGTTCCCCAAAGGGAGTGGTTGGAGGATGGTATCTAACGTTTGATTCTGAATTCCGTGTTCAATCTTACTCATTTCATCAGACCAGAAACTGGATGCTACTGCCTGAGAGAGTGATATATACCATGATCATTTAGCTGAAAATAAATAACACATGCTCCTTAGAAGCCTGAAGGATCTGTTTGTGAATGGTGGAACAGGCTATGGGATATTTAGACAGATTGCATCGCTAAAGAAGTCCACAGTGAGTGACATCACACTGTAAGGGTTTGGTTGTTCTCTGGCTCAGTCTCCTAAATGATTCTAGCCTGACCATCAGAATTCCACCAGAAATATTAAGGACTTAGGTTTTTAAAATCCACATCAGTGATCCATTAGTTTGGTGCTATCACTACTTTGAAAGCTTGTTCCTGCATAAAGAACTGAAAAAAACTTCCTACCAAAACTGGTTTGAACCGGTATCATCCAGTTTGGCTGCACATGCCTCTACTTTTTATAAACAGTACACTCTATTCAAAATTGCTTATGTATCACCATACATATTTCCTATCTCCATGATATTCTGACTTGTTTTTCCTACAGGAAAAAAGGGGGGTTACACGCCTCTGTCATTTCTGTCACCCTGCAAGGGACCCTCTTGCTGGAATCTTGATTCCTTTTCTCCCTTCCTCTTCAAGATTTCATGTTCTTTCTCAGGAAAGCACATGTCTTCTTGATGCTTCTCATGCACCTTTCGTATTAAGTTCATCATAGACCTGCATGTGCTGCACTCATAATACCCTGCATCCCACAGTGTCAAGGACATCCAAGTACTTAAAGAGATAGTGAGGACGATGGAATAGGCACATTCCTGAAGGTTCAGGCTTGTGGAATGCATCCAATCTGGGCAATGTAATCTACTATAAACCAGGCTATTCTAGATCTAGCTTTTTGTGTGCCTCTAAGCATTCTATAATCTTAATCTATATGTTTGAAGTATTATCCTGTGACTCTTACATTTTCTAAGATCATTCATCTAAACATGATATCCTTGCAATGTACAAAAAATTTTTTTAGGAAAATTCCGTGCAATGAAGAAAAAGACGTCTGTTAAAAGTATCTGTTTGCTTTTATTTTATGTGTATAAATGCTTTTTTGAATACATGTTATGTGAACCACGTGGTTGCTCAGATGATGATGATGGTGATGATTATTTGGGATTTTCAAGACAGGGTTTCTCTGTAGCTTTGGAGCCTGTCCTGGAACTAGCTCTTGTAGACCAGGCTGGCCTTGAACTCACAGAGATCAGCCTGTCTCTGCCTCCCGAGTGCTGGGATTAAAGGCGTGCGCCACCATCGCCCGGCTCAGATTATTATTTTTTAATCAAACTACAAATATGAATGTACTTCCTACCTTATTAATATAACTCCTCCACTATCTAAAGAGGATCCTCATCATGTGTTCTTCAGTATCACACTGCAAATGAAACCTGTGCACATGAAGGAGCTTCCTTTTGAAAGCCAGTTCTCGGGACTTACAGATAAGTTTAAGATCATATATAGGATTATGTGTTTCCTTACCCAAAGTGCAAAAGCCATAATCACAAGAAGGGGATCATATGACACCCTTATCTAGTGATATCCTCAAAAGATTATTAGACATAAGGTCATATGTAGAACAATGCCATTTCAAGGCATATGACAAGTTAAAGACAGTGTTTATCACTAAGAACCAGATGGGTCCTCAGTCTCTCAAAAGGAACCACCAACAAAATGTGGGTACAGTGTCGATGCCCAGAAGTAAAAACTTCAAGTTTGTAGCATATTTTAAAATATTTATTGCAAAGACGTGGTGTAAACTGCAGTTTTGATGCAACATGAAACAAATTTTAAGGAAATAAGCATGGCATTACTAATATATACAGTGTAGTTTAGCCCTTAAAGAGTCTTCTCTTCCTCAGAAGAATTTGAGGATGAGGCAAAAATAAAATTAAGAGAAACTTTTATTCTTTTATTTCAAGGTAAAAGTATTTGCTTAGGGGGTAGATGGAGGGAAAAAAAGAGGGAGAAGAAGAGGGAGGGGGGGAGGGAAGAAAAGGGGAAGAGGACATGAGAATACAAGCCTAGGAAGTCTCTAAGAGGTTGGTTAGAAATGGCATGAAAACCCAAGTTTCAATGAGAAGTGACTTCTATAGTCACTAACCAGAACCGCACCCTCTACTAAAATTTCAGACCTAATGTTAGTATCACAAACCGCAATTTCACACCTTTAAGAAATCATCACCCCATTTTTAAACCATAACATCTTAAAAAATAACAGTGTGTTCTAGAAGGCCAGTTCACATTGACTTACTGTATGATAATATCTGAAAGAATCCTGAGAAAAGGGGTCTTCAAAGAATTGACTCAAATGCTTACTACACTATGTATTTCTGAAGTCATTCAGAAAATACTTTGTGACTTGCCCCTGGGGATAACCAGACTGCTCACTTGAGAGCTTGTTCCAAGGCTCTTCTCAAGACAAGTGTGATCATGAGAGAATGGAGAGAGGCTAACGGAGAAACACAAACCAAATCAAATCCCACAAATTCCCTCCAGGCAGGAGTCAAGGGTGTGGAAAGTTCGTTGAGGACAAGCTCTCGACTTCTAGAAGACATTATCCACTTGCTTTTTCTATGTGCTTTGTCCTTAAAGTTACAATATCTTTCACTAACCTTGAAGAAATCTTTAGGAATCTTCCTAATAGCAGGAGCTGAGAAGAGTGGTAAGCAAGGTCACTTGCAACCAATGTGCTCATCTCTATACGCTGCATCTGAGAGCTGGCTCTTCTTGCCACAAAATATTTCTGGTGTATCACTGTATTAATGATGTCACTACCCAAAAATCACTGTGCTTGCACACACACATACACACACACACACACACACACACAGAGAGAGAGAGAGAGAGAGAGAGAGAGAGAGAGAGAGAGAGAGAGAGAGAGAGAGCGCACATTCACTAGGAACTGAGGACATGCTGCTGGCTGCTTAGTTTCTTCTTTTCTCTGGTCCCTGTGGGACAGAGTCTCATGGAGGCCTATAACTGAGGATGACCTTAACTCCCAATTCTTGTGTTGGGATGACAAGTGTGTGTCACTATGTTGTTTCTCCCTGTTTCCTGAATATCAGATGAACACATCAAATTCAATCCATAGTTTTGAAGGAATAGATTGTACTCCATAAGAAACAACAATAAGTTGGGGTCAACTGAATATGAGCTAAAGAGGCAAAATCATTTTCAGTACTGAGGGAGAGGACACAGATCTGATCTCATAGTAAAAACACCACAGAGTTAAGCACCAGGAATGATTCCCAGATGATTTGCTGAGACACCACCCAGTCTTCTAGGTTCAGTGGCCGCTGCTGTCCCTTTAGTTGCCTGCATGCTTACATTCTTTCCTGAATGCAGTGACAGGGGATTAGTGTTTAAATGAAGAGTTAAAAGTATGGGAATCTCTTCGAGTTTTATAAGGCGTGGCTTGGTTGGTGAGCAAGAGTGGAGTGGTCATGTTTTCTTTTTTTCCCCGTGTTTTCTTTTTTTGAGTAGGGGAGAGACTCACTTCTATGGACAGGGTCAATTATAATGTCCTAACCAACACCTCATTTGAAGACCGATCTATGGAATGTACAGTTACACAATCTTGCCCATGTTGGTAGAACAAGAAGACTTAGCACTACACAGTATGATTTTAACAACACTGAGATATTAGTGGGAGAAGTTCTCTGTAGGACAGTAAGGAAGGGACCAATCTCTGTCAAGCTGCCTGGCAGCTGAGTCTTAAATTATTACATATGGACAGCCTTCTTATTTCTTTCAAGTTCAACTTTAAATGAGCTTCTCATTGTTCAGAACCGGTAGGATCTTAAAGAGCATCAAGAAAGTACTGTGGTAGGCAGGTAAAAACAGTCAAACTTAACACTGTCCCATGATTCATATTGGACACAAAGCCTCCCATTGCGACCCTCTGCAAGCTGCTTCCCCAGTTTCTGCACAGCTGACTGGATTACCTTGGCTCCTTCTGAAGGCAAATCGTGGCGTCTGTGTTTCCGCATAAGGACCTGGTCGGAGCCCATTCTACTGTGTCTTCCGTTTAAGTTGGAGTTTGCTGTGACTCCGGGCTTCGGAGAGCCATCCCCTAGAATGCGACAGCCCATCACCTGATTAGTCCCAAAGGCATCCCGAGGGCACCAGGCTTCAAGAGGCATGGGCTGGTCCCTGGAAGGCACACTTTCTCCATGGTGGAAGTGTCGGCTCAGTCTATTTTCAGGCGGGATGGGGGGAGGCCTCTCTGGTGGAGGGGGAGGATCCCTTAGAGGAGGAGGCGGTGCTGGGAGTGGTTTGTCTTGCTTTCTCACCATGCATGGAGAGGACTAAAGAGACACAGGAGAAAAAACACAAAACCAAAACAGGGATTGCACCATGCACAGAACTGACGTTCAGGATCATATAACTGAATTTGCATTTTAGTTACACTGTAGTTTTATTAGATTTCTAATAACCTTTCAAGTGACTTTTCATAAGTTTCCTTCATTACTACTGGAAAATTAAAAAATTAATGAAAAACTTACATCAAAACACCACATTAAGAATTTTGTAGAAATGACTATATATGCAAAAGTCCTAGAAATCATACAAAAAGATGATTAAAATTACATACTTTAGCTATGATTATAGTATCAAGGAAATGATTGTTTTGTTAATTTCTGTGACCTAACAGACACACAGAAAAACCCCCTAACACCGATTCCATTGATTCTTCACCTTTTAAAAAGAGAAATGATTTGAAATATTTAACAAGGGTTTAAAATTGTCTTTTGTTTTCCTCGTTGTAAGCTACATGGCCCATTTGCTTAGGCTTTTTTTTCCTTTTTTTTTAAAACAGCATTACTAGAACAGTGAAGATCTAAATGGCAGAGCAATTGCTGGCAGAATCCCTTGACTTTCTGGGTTCTTAAAATGAAAGAAAAATAGTTCCAGGACAGGCTCCAAAACCACAGAGAAACCCTGTCTCGAAAAACCACAAAAAAAAAAAAGACTATCTCTCAGTGTAATTGTTAGCGGATAATATGAAGGTGTGTACTCCCAAGAGGAATTTGCATGACTCTTAGAGAACTTTACTGTGTATTTATATGCTTATTTAGTAAAAGGCTTATGTTTTTGTATCTTAGGAAATGTCAAGGAGAACAAATTTGTTGCATGTCTACGTAATTCAAAGTCCTATCCCGTAAGGAGTCACACGGGATTCCAGCCCAGATCCAGACAGTGTAAGGGAGGGAAGAGAAGTAAATTTGTTGTCTCCTTAGCAATCCTAGACTGTAAGCAGAATAGCAACTGGTATTTAGGTTTTTGTAAATTTACATTTAATAAAGCAAAATATGTTATTATTAAATTTTATAAGAGTCCACATAATACTAAAATGAACTGTAGGCCTAAGTTAAAATTACGCCTTTAATATTAAATAGTAGAGTAATTACTTGGCAAATACTGTAATTTATTGTAATTAATTCCCTGGGTTTAAAGAAGTACATAGGATTTTGTCTTCTGAGTCACCTGAAGCATGAGTGATAATGCATCACACCTCAAGCCTTTGTGCAAATATACTCCCCTCAAATTCTTCTTGTCTTGACGTTATGAAAATATGTGTAAAATACCATTTGATAACAGCATGCAAATTATTGTAATACATATGATGACCTTTAAAATCCACTTTATAGAATACTATACTTACGCCGCTATTTCTTTTCACAAACCAGGGTTCTACAGATATGCTTGAGTAATTACGTAACTTTTATAGTGCTTTTATAGTAACAAAAGAAGAGATATAACATCAGGTTCTCCATAAAGAAAATGAGAGACTTACCAGTTGTTTATACACAATTAGGAGCCTAAGACACAGGATGACGATGCACAGAAGGATGCAAGAGCTGCCTTCTGTGTTTCTGATGGCGCTGACTCACCTTTGGGGAGCCTGTGGGGCTGCCACAGGGAGAGCGGACGATGCCTTTCTGAATGAGATCCAGGCGAGGAGGCACTGGTGGCAGGCTGAGGTGGGGGATCTGGACAGGGTCTGGCTGAGGCTTTCTTCTCTGGGCAAGGGGTGAGGATCCCGGTGATGTGACTGGTGAGTTCTGCCTGTCAGTGCACTAGGAAAGAAGAAGAGAGGTTGCTGAGGGTCTGACGAGCACAAGTGGCAAGAACATGCTCTCTCCTTGCCGAGGTATAGAGGGAGGGGCAGGGCTGAACACTTGTCCAGAATAAAAGGTGATGATAGACCCGGGCATCTCAATGTGTCCTTTGAGGGGAGGACTGTGGAAAGAATAAACTGATACTCTGTCCTCACGCCTTGTAGAAAGGGCCTCTGAGAAAGCACATTAAGATGTAGTGCAATCCAGGGCAGGCCTGGGATGGCTCTTCATCTAGGAGGAGGGCAGAGACACACAATGCAGAGGTTTATGTTCCTCTAGGCTACTTTGGCTACAAACTTTACAAAACCATTTGCAAACAAAAGTTCTTTATTCTATATACTATGCTCTCACCGCCACGCGGGGCTCCTGGGAAACTATGACTTCAGGTCAGCCTTACATCAACTAGACATCAAACAACACACACACACACACACTTAAACCAAGTATTTCTGTTGTTGTTGCTTTTCTTAAGAAAGGAAATCCTCAAGATAAATGCCTTTCTGTAAAAGCAGTTAAATAAATCTCAGAAGGTCTTTATATACTTGAGCCACAGCAGGTAAGGCTCTATGCTACCTCAGGTTCTTCCTTTCTGGCAGTCACTGAGTAGACCACACTTAGGGATCATGGAATTACATCCCCCTCTGCTAAGGCCTTAAAAATTTATTTGAGGGGCCACCAGATGAGCATCCAAAGATATGGCAACATATATGCAAGAGTCACATGTACCCCCCCGTGTACAGAAGTGCTATTCACAGCAGCCAAGATATGGAATCAGTGTGTGAAGTATTAACTCAAGGATAACAAAGAGTGATTGTAATCTGTGGTGAAATCATGGACTGACCTATAAGCTAAGAAAGGCAGTAAAAGACAGATGGTGTGCCTTCTCAATATGGAAGCAACAAAAGCTCACTCACAGGAGAGTAAAATAGTGGGCACTGGAGGGTAGGAAGGGAACACATGATTGTTTATGTAATGGGTATGCAAATGTACCTAATAGTATGAGTACTCTATAACAAAGATATAGGGTAGCTACTGTCTGAAATGTTCTCACAATGACTTCATAAAGCAGAGAGCTACAAGATGTCAGCCAAGATGTCAGAAATTGGTGTCACATGTGGGCTAGAAATTCATGTGCATATAAAAGTTTTCATATTTAGGGTAGTATAAAGAAAATCGTATGTTAATTAAAACTAAATAGGAAGAAAAGGAAATTGGAAGGGTCCACTGGATAAGCCTAAGCACCTACAAAGTTACATCCCTGCCAAAACAAAACAAAAACTCAATATAGCTTGATTGAAAGTGTTCAAATAGCTTTAAATATTAAAAATACCTATATTAAGAGTCTTACTTTACATTCAAATGTCAAACAGAAACACTAGGCGGATTATTTGCTCTAATACTGATCAATACATAAACACATTAGGAACTGACTTTTCTGTGATTATTTTGTTTCTAGGGCAGATTCTAATAGACAGAAATCCCTAACTATAGTGTGCAAAGTAGTTTAGTAGTTCGTGGTTAGAGCATGCACATTGACAAGCTAATGTTTTACTGAATGAGGTGTCAATCAACATTTCAAATTTTCCATTTACTTCATGTATTAACACTCCAGTATAAATAATAGGCTTTCACTCTGTAAGCTTTGGATTTATCCCTATAAAAGGCTACAGAAGCTTTTTATTTACGAAAAATGCAGTTTTGAATACATCTACACTAGTTAGCAATATACCAGTAGTATTTAGCCACTCTTCAATACCCTCCCAGAACACTATCCTAAAGTTGCTTTTGACAGATGTACTGGCATTTAATAATCATTCCCCTGCTGTGAAGACTTGTACGGAAATCATTGTTTACCATTATGAAGTAGCAGGAACACTTAGATTTTAAAAAAGGGGGAAGAATCATATGGTTTTTCCGTCACAAGAGAAGTAACAGAACTTATTGTGAAATTCACTAATGTGTGTGGCACTAATTTATGGAATTTATTATGTAATATTCAAAACCATCCACACTAGGGACAACGGAACATTCTTTCAAGTTAAGGGAACTGAGTGACACGTCATTTGTTCATCTTGTCTTCGGGTCTGTGTCAAGGTCAGTATTACCCTAGCCCTCACAACTTTAGGAAAACTCATTCTTTTTATTTCAGCTCCCTTTTTTTTTTTTTTTTTTTTTTTTTTTTTTTTTTTTTTTTTTTTTTTTTTTTTTTTTTTTGGTTTTTCGAGACAGGGTTTCTCTGTGGTTTTGGAGCCTGTCCTGGAACTAGCTCTTGTAGACCAGGCTGGTCTCGAACTCATGGGCCTTAGTTTCTGTTTTCAGGATTACCGCATCAGCATCTGAGTCTACTAGCTTCTCCTAAGTTCATTAAGAAAAGCAGCTGATGGACACATCGTCTACAGGCAGGGACTTAGGGACTCTAGAAATGTCAGAACCACATTGGATCACTTCATAGGAATACACCCACCAATGTCTCCCTAGTCAGTTGCTTTAGCTACATTTAATTTCTCCGACAAAAAGCCCAATATGTGTTTTAACTTAAGAGACCATGCTAGTGACCACCCTACAAACACAGGATCCATGTGTGTGACTAACAGAGAATCTTCACAGAACAAGTGAAAGGGGCAAAGCATTCAAAATTCACTGCCTTTTGCTCAGCAACTGCTAATAATCATGGGGCCTCATCCTATTCCAGTCACTTTTCATTTTATGCATACCTTTAAAGAGTGACATCAAAAGAGCCTGTAATAAGATCTATTATTACGGAAATGGTGAAACATCTGGTAAGAAGCTTCAAGTCCAGGCAGCTTATTGTATAAATGGGGCAGGAGAAAGGCCTCCAATAGCTAATAAGAGTCTAACAATTCATAGATAATCAAAGTCGTCTTATGATACTTGTAGCAGGAGCATTCATATTTAACGAGGGAAATACTTGTATTATAATAATAATGATGAGAAGGATCCAGAGAGTCAATATTTTTCTGTAAAATGCATGAGAATTAATGAATAGTGGTAATTTTTTCTTACCACATAGAACAGAATAAAATATTCTATTTTCTTTGCTTCCAACTATTATCTTGGTCTGTATTGTATTAATCTGTGAGCATAACAAAATTACAAGTACTTAAAATAGCCTGTGTATAATATTATTCAGAAGTGATACTACACCACAGCAATGTTTACATTCACATATGGTTTATAGTTTAAGCACAGATAGCTAATGTTCTCTATTTTGGATTATCTCTAGCATGGCCCCTTTAAAATCATAAGCAAAAGGTTATATGAAGCCCTGGTGTAAAACCAAAGGAACCACTTCCTCTTTCTCCACAACCAAGCGCCCAGAAGCTTCGAGATCTGGAAGAAACTCAAAAGGAAACAGAAATGTCCTGTAAACATTTCTTGGACTTCTTCCCAGAGGAGAACATTGTGGACCTCACTGCTGCCTCACTAAGACACAAATAGCTAATCCACTGTGGAGTAAAAAGGAGCTGCTATCTCAGTTACTTATCTACTGCTGTGTAGAAAGATTTTATGTAATATTCAAAAGCTTAAATACAAGATCATAAAAAGAAGGTATTTAATTTGGGACTTGTGGTTTCAGAGAGTGGTAGAGTCCATGACCATCATGGCATACAGCATGGCAGCAGGCAGGCAGGAAGGCACTGGAGCAGTAGCTGAGAGGTTACAACTTGAGACATAAGCACGGGGTGGGGGGAGAGAGGGAGAGGAAGAGGAGGAGGAGAGAGGAGAGGGGAAGGGTGGACTTTTGAAACCTCAAAGTTCACCGCTACTAACACACATTCTCTAATAAGGGCACACCTCCCAATCCTTCCCAAACAGTTCCACCAAATGGGCCATTTTTATTCAAACGACTACAGTTAGTATCTATGTTCCACTGCTAACTTCTGGAAATTTTCAGATCCCACAAAATAAAAATAATAGGAAGAGGAAACAGGTTATAAATTCATACAGTTATGAGAAACAGTTATGGGGACAGGTGACTTTACAGTCTGACAGGGAAGTCGCCAACAAAAGTGGCAGCAGGGTCTACTTTACAGTAATACAGAGTGTGTCACACATGGCTCTAACCCCATGGGCACATCTCTATTAAAGTAGTAAACTCTGCTAAGCATGCAATGTGACAGTTTCTTCTTGCAGCACCTCTAGTAAGAGGGTCATGAACCCCTGGCCTGTGAATAGCCACTGTAATCTTTAAATTTCTTTGAAGTTTTACATTGTATCTTAATAATTTCTGGGAATTTCACAATCTAGTACGTGTGATTTTAATTTAAATTTGTGGTTCTTCTTGCTTCCTGAAACGCATCCTTAAGTCCTGCTGCAAAATGTAAGTTTCGAGAAATAAGTTGTATTGAGTGTAGTGGCTTTGTATGCCCTTTGGTTCACTTGGCTGCATAAGCAATTTTGAGAAGGCAGGGAAGGGTGACATATAATTCAGAAATAATTCAGAAATAGTTCCACAGAAATGGCTGAGAAGCAAGCACACTCTGGGCATTGGAGGAGTGAATTTCAGTCAGTGGGAAAATGCTTTTTCAGGAAGCCTTATTTCTCCCAGTACCAGGCAAGAGCTTTACAAAGAGCAAACAATTACTACTTTGTGGATGGTTGAATAGTAGTCTCCCCAATTTACAGAATTACTAACTTCTTCATCTTTTTAGTTTATTTCCAATACAGAAAATACGAATACCACATGGTTACCTCAATTACTTAATCCTTAAAATGGTATTGAGGCAGCTTTGTATTTTCTCTGTCTTCTAAATACGAAATATGTTTAGTAAACTACTAAACAACAATGCGGTACTATCATGTAGCAATCAGAAACTGAGTACAACCATTTTCTTGCTAAATCAATATAGTTTCACCTTAAATAAGATAATAGTAATAAGTAATAAAACTATTGAGGGAATCTCAGGATATTGATACTTACTTCCTAGAAGGACAACAATATACGAGGGAGTTCTAATTTACAGTATATTAAAATAATGTAACAACTGATTTGTCAAGCATTGGCACCATTCTCTTGGTGTTTCTTGATTTAAGCCATTTAATCTTATCCGTACCGAGAATATGTAACCCATGGAGAGTTAAAAAAAACGCAAAGCCCATAGACACTAAGAACAAGAAGCCCTGCGCAGTGTTCCTCAGTATGATTCAGAGCAGCAGAGACAAGAACGGTGCCACTAGTGGTCACTTAGCAGAAAACCTTGCTCAAGGGTCTACTGTGTGGTCATAAACATCAGGAGTTCCTAAAAATGAGAAGAAGGAACAGTCTTAGCTAGTCCCCAGAAAGCTGATATTCTGTTAGTGTAGACAGACTCGAAGCTGTTTGTAAGAGTGCAAATGTTTGCTTTTCCTACTACGTTTGTTTTATATTCCAGTAATTGTTGGGCAACATGCAACAATGCTTGCTGGGTCACCTATACTGACATATATTACATGATGGATAGGGTGATGGTTCCTTTATTTATGAATATGCAAAGGATACTGCTCTGCATGGAGAGATTTAAGCCAGCCAGGAAATTAAAAGTCCAACACAGAACCTGCATCTGAAGATGGTTTGGTATCATTCATAACTCTACCTGTGGATTGTAGCAGGAGAGGTGGGTGTATCTCATGGGCAGTAGACCACTGGCTAGTCAACTCAGTGCCAGCGGTAACCCCCTACACCATTCTGAAACCAAAAATGTCTCCGTATTTCTGAAACACTCAGGAAGTAAAATTGGCTCAGATAAAGAGCTATTTTGCCTTCTTAAGTTCTGTTTTGCCCTTTGATTTTCACTTCTGTAGCCAGTTTTTGTCATTATGGCTGCAGTATGGACTCTGGTCTAACTAAAATACTTAAGGAATGTGAACTTCCAAATCTACTGTGAAAACCCAAGAGCTGGGCACCGAAAGTCTTTCCTGAGGATCAGGGAAATTCTATAACCTTCTCCACACTTTACCACCATGAGGTAAGGCAGTAAGTAAAGAACACATGGCTTTTAAGGGACACTGAGATTTAACTAGTGAAGAAGACATTATGAATGGTTTAAAAGATTAAAAAATTTCTTTAACCCTTATTTTTAGCTATTTTTCTCCTGATATAGTCATCCATTTACTAATATCTTATTAGCATTAGGATTGAACCTAGGACCTAATGCATGCTAGACAGGCATTGTAGCATATATAATACATACGTCATAAGAATTAATTCAGGCCTATTCAGAAGCTGAGCCAATCAATCTTTTTTCTAAGTTACTTTTTTTTTTTTTTGGTTTTTCGAGACAGGGTTTCTCTGTAGCTTTGGTGCCGGTCCTGGAACTAGCTCTTGTAGACCAGGCTGGCCTCGAACTCCCAGAGATCCGCCTGCTTCTGCCTCCCGAGTGCTGGGATTAAAGGCGTGAGCCACCACCGCCCGGCTTTCTAACTTTATGTATTTGATAAGTAATGTATTTCTTTCAAGATAATTCCTAATAAACTACTAAAAATTTGCTGATATCTTTTCTAATATTACAAAGATGTTTGAATATCAACAGACCCTTTCTCTGTGATAACTGAGGAAGCTGTGACGTTCTCTTTCATCAAATATGGACTAACTCCTGGGCTCATATCACAGACCCCAATTATCTAGGAAAGTTGACAGCTCAGAAATTCAGGTAAAGACACAGTTTTGGGCAAAATTTAAAACACTTTCCAGTTAAATCATAAAATACCTTCCATCTAATAAGGCGAATAATGTACTGTTTTATAGAATCATGGGTTCTGCTTATTGGAAGCATCATCACTACTAAATATTCTCAATTATGAAGGACTGCCAAGGAAGCAGTCTGTGTGCAAGTATGTCATGACTGACAACTACCAGTTGTTGGTAATCTCTGTGGTAACTGGAAAATACAGCTTAGTTTTCTATGCAATGATGGGAGGATTATTAATTTAATGATGAAAACAAGCTTAAGACAGAAAAGAACAATTGTGCGAGATAGTCATCAGTCAGTTCATGAAAGGAGAAAAAGATGAGTAATTGAAATGGAGGATAAAAAAATTGAATCGTTTTGCTGGACAATGACTGACAGCCACTCTTGGTTGGAAAAATGAGACACTTTAAAATAAATAATTAGATGATGAGACAATGAAGATTATAAAACAGAGGAGGAACATGCATGAACAATGGCCTTGTGTCAAAGCAATCTGTCTTTGTTTATGATCTGTTCTCTAACTCATCACTGCATAAAACCTTAAGAAAGTTCGGTCTTTCATGCAATATAGTTATTCCTTAAATTAAACTGGAGATAAAAGAGAAACTTTTGATCAGGTAACTGGCCTCAGAGAGCAGGTGCACATGCATTTACTGATTTACTTTACATAGCTACTGAGTATGTCTGGGTGATAGGAACAGTAAGTGTGGCCTGGTTTTAGGAATTCATAGTCCTCTATAATAACTTAGCACAATGCTTGTATCATAATGTATAAACACAGTAATAAGAACATGATTTTATAGTAATATTTCCCCAATTATTCATGAAGAATTTATGCTTGTATCCATACCAAAATTTAGGATACATTGAAAGGTAAGTGGCAGAGGTTGGTGAAACAATACAAAAGTCATGACCTGCTTAAGTGATTAGCAACAGATTAGTAGACATAAAAGACATTGAATTAAATCACGACATCAAATTAAAACCAAATAACTTTAATTTAATTGCATTTATAAAATATCTAACTGCCATAGGGTAGTGGAACACTGAAGGTCACAGAGACTCATCACAGGACACAAGCCAATAATGTATGAGAGAATCCTCCTGGTGGAATTAACAACAGAGGTGATTACTCTGAAAAATCTCTCATTTTCCCAACGTGGAAGAGGGAACAGATCAGAAAAGGCCAGAGAGAGTGGCGAGCAGGCCTGTTCCTCACCTATCCATCCCATTCTCAGTTTGTGTTACTAGAGTCACCATATGAGGAGGCCCCAGTGTCACTTTATTTCAGGTGAAGCTGATACAGGGCAAATGTTTTTTCCTTCTCTAAGTGGCAAGTTACTCAAAATTTGCAAGAGAATTGCTCTTGGAGCCACATCCCCAATCCTCACATGGAACACTGAAAGAAAAGCCATTCTCAAGGGAAACTGAAATGCCTTTTGCCAAGCTAGAAGTCTTTACCACAGAGGTCATCTGAACTTCTTGAGCTGCGGCATGTTTCTCAAATACTTTGCTGCCATTCCGGGTTACCCAGGCATTCAATAACCATTCTTTAAATGCATTCTGCATCCTATACCTGGGGCAACATGCCAAGTAAGACATTTTAGGTCTTGCAAATCAAGAGATAGAAATCAACATGACTATGTAAGTGCTCATTATCACCTCAATATATTTCACTATATATATATGTATATATATATATTTCAATATATATAAACATTTGTTACTTCAAGGGGAAAAAGTACCATCAGTTAACAAAGACAATGTTACAAACATATGCATCAGTCAATGAAGACAATGTTACAGGGATATGCATCAGTCAATGAAGACAATGTTACAAGCATATGAATTAGTCAATGAAGACAATGTTACAAACACATACATCAGTCAATGAAGGCAATGTTACAAGCATATGCTACTATATTCTCACTGTCATTTCACACCTCCTCATTTTTGAATGAGTCTCACAGAGGACTTGAGATCCTGCCAGACTGGCAGAATAGTGAGCTCGGATTCAGACATCTTCTGGATGAGGGCAAGCATCATCTCTGGCGTACCAGGATAGCTCTTTTTACAAGCACAGGGTGCAATGATTTCTACTAATTCAGATCGTCAAGAGTGTCACAGGACATTCAGTACACGGCATTCCTAATTTCATTTAGTGTGGGCAATAAAATAGCAAGCATGTGTGCGGTTCCTGTGACCTGACACTGTTTAACTGTCTGAAATCCAAGATCTCATTGAATCATTTCAACAGTTAATGGGCGAAACTGCTGCTGCTGTCCTGCTTTATAAGAGGAAGCCAACACAGGGAGGAGTCTAAGTCACTGGTTAATGAAGCTCCAGTTCTATTCTGTAGGACAGCTGGTATGTCACCCCTTCTTCTTAAAGGCAGAGTTTTAGTTGGCTGGGGACTCAAGTCGTGATTGTCTCTAAAGACTTCTTTCTCCTTATTCGTCATTTAGAGTTACCGAGGAATAACAACTTTCTCTTGGATCAAGGAGATGATGTAATTTAAAAAAATTCTCAACATCTGTTATCATTGAAAGCTGAAACCTCTGTCTCTGTCTCCTTTCATCGGAGCACCGGACTGAAATCTCAAGGTCCAGGAGAGAGAGCACGAGCAAGGAACTCAGGATGGCGAGGGGTGCACCCACACACTGAGACAATGGGGATGATCTATCGGGAACTCACCAAGGCCAGCTGGCCTGGGTCGGAAAAAGCATGGGATAAAACCGGACTTGCTGAACATAATGGACAATGAGGACTACTGAGAACTCAAGAACAATGGCAATGGGTTTTTGATCCTACTGCACGTACTGGCTTTGTGGGAGCCTAGGCAGTTTGGATGCTCACCTTACTAGACCAGGATGGAGGTGGGTGGTCCTTGGACTTCCCACAGGGCAGGGAACCCTGATTGCTCTTAGGGCTGATTAGTGAGGGGGACTTGATTGGGGGAGGGGGAGGGAAATGGGAGGTGGTGGTGGGGAGGAGGCAGAAATCTTTAATAAATAAATAAATTTAATTAAAAAAAAGAAAAAAAGAAAATAAAACAAAAAAAAAAGAAAGCTGAAACCTACAGTAGTCTCTGAGCTAGCTTATGAAATGGATGTAAATCTAACAGTGTGAAGTACCAGCATCGTCATCCAGCCCAAAGCGGAACCTGAGAGTAGTGAAGTCAGTGAGATCAATACACCTTCACACACAAACTCTGCAATGTAAAAATGGTAAGGAAATGTCTACATCAGTATGGAACTCAGGGACAGAGAAAATGCAAGAGTTTTCTTTTAGAAAAATCTGACACAGCCTTGAAGTAGCCTCCTCTGGTCTGTGCACTGATTATTTACCTATGATAGCAATAGGTGCACGATGTAAACAATGTCACATGGCCATCACGACCGCCACTCCACCTCAGTGGCAAATGGTTCTTCTTAGGGCTAAGTTGGAAAGTATGGAGGCCAAGCTGAATTCCAGAGGGATGAGTGCTGAGGCTGATTATTCATGGCTGCACGAGCCAGAAGGCACAGCTCCTGCATCTACAGATGCTCCCACGGCAATGAATCCCACTCGTGACTTCCACAGCATAAAATCTCTCAGTGTAACCTGAATTCCATGTGCATTTCCACAGAAAGAGCACTCTGGTCTCTAGAAACCCATCTGCCATTTTTGATTTCTAAATTATTCAGTCGACACACTGATTCTTTTGTGAAGGAATCACCATTGGGCAGCAGCATCCACTCTCAGTTCCTCGGGTAACAAGCCAACCTCAAATTTCATTCATGAACTTTGAGATGAACTTTATGTGACTAAATTGAACACCAAGATGTCATGTCTGTTGAGAAAATAAATCTACTGGATACTTCTAGACTCAACAAAAATGTAAATCAAGTGCATCTTACCATTTCTAAATAACTCCCTTCAATATTTTTTCACATTTGTTAATCTCATTCTTGGGTATTTAATTCTAAATGAAGGTCCTCATCTGCCTCTCATGAGTTTTAAAACCAGGTGGCTACCTTAATAGATGATTCTGCATGATCTATTATTTCATGAGTTGGTCAATATTGCTAATAGTTTTTAAAATTATTTCTTTTATTTTTTGAGATAATATAATCATACAATCCTCCCCTTCCTCCCTCCCAACCTTTCCATAAAACATCTTCCTGTTCTTTCAAATTCATGGCCTCTTCTCTCACTGTTAGATGCGTGTACGTTTACAAATATATATAATATATATTATAAATATATATCATACACACACATATATTTCTAAAAAGAACATACTCAGTCTGCATAATGTTACTTGTGTGCATGCTTTCAGGGATGGCCATTTGGTATTGAATAACCAACTGGTGCGCTCTTCCTGGGAAAAACTACTTCTCCCACTCTCAGCATTCCTTAGATGCCTGTAGTTATTCATGTGGGGCTGAGACCACGTGGTCTTTCCCCTGTCCACTTTGGGCAAGTTTACTGCTGTCCTTGTTCAGCTCTTATTTAGGCAGTCATGTT